>NC_057801.1:848983120-849002678 GCF_018294505.1 Triticum aestivum | reverse complement strand
ATATATATATACAGCCATGAACCTAGCCGATCCCTAGCAAACCGACTCAAGCCTTGACTCCTACGCCTACACGAACCAGGACTCAACAGCGAACTAGTATTTCCTATACAAAAATACCTTTCTGGACATAGCACGACTATACTACCAGCTAAGCTAGGACGTACGTGCTAGTATTGACTCGACTCGATTAGGAAACCATCTAATTCATATGAAAACTGGACTCATCTAATTAGACTATCAAGATTACTCTAACAATCTCTCCTTAATCTTGACTTCATGTCTTCTGTGCTTCTCTCGTCTTGACATGCTGATGATCCGTCCTTTGTCGACACCTCCATCTCGCACCACGACAAGTCAAATTGCTAGGCTTCATTGATCACAACAATCTCCCCTTCAATTTTGACTTGGCGAATTTTACGGATCACTTCAAATATGCCTTGGACTACCCAGCCTCGCTAGTAACTTATGGAACAAACCACCCGGTGGACTACACCATCCACCCTAGCGAGATACATGCTGACTCCTTGTGGATCAGAGTACCCTGTGCACTACACCATGCACTCCATCCTCATATAGAGACATGGCCTCATTGAAGAGACTCACCTTCACTGGTTTACCGCCCCTAGATAGTTGAACTTGATCCTCTCGTCGAGACACACAGACGACCTGGGCTTCATCTTCAACGCCTCCTCACAGAGACGAGCACTTGGACATGACGACGACTGACGGTGACGACCAAGATGTGCTAACTTGCACGACTCCTTGACTCTAACTCCCGGATGACGATCTTGACGACTTTTCGGCACCGCATCACCGCACCACCGCCCCCGTCAACGATCTCCATCCACCGCCTTGCCGACGACATCCCGCCGTCTTCCTCCATGTCGCTCCGCCGAACGACAATCTCATGATCCTCCTCGTCGCTGCACCACCCAGCGACAACATCGCCCGCCCCGAGGCACTAGTCGGGTCGCACCCCGAGGCAAGCGCGGCTTCAAATCAACCTAGCTCTGATACCAATTGTTGGAATTCTGCCCACAGGATCGATCACATCAAATCACGATGAACACGCACACGCAGAAACTTTTGCCAAAGGCACGTGTCGTGCCTCTCTTCTCTTTATTGATTTTCTGTTTTCCACGGTGTTACAATCTATAGGATCTGCTGCATATATATATACAGCCATGAACCTAGCCGACCCCTAGCAAACCGACTCAAGCCTTGACTCCTACGCCTACACGAACCAGGACTCAACAGCGAACTAGTATTTCCTATACAAAAATACCTTTCTGGACATAGCACGACTATACTACCAGCTAAGCAAGGACGTACGTGCTAGTATTGACTCGACTCGATTAGGAAACCATCTAATTCATATGAAAACTGGACTCATCTAATTAGACTATCAAGATTACTCTAACAATATCTCCTTAATCTTGACTTCATGTCTTCTGTGCTTCTCTCGTCTTGACATGCTGATGATCCGTCCTTTGTCGACACCTCCATCTCGCACCACGACAAGTCAAATTGCTAGGCTTCATTGATCACAACAATCTCCCCTTCAATTTTGACTTGGCGAATTTTACGGATCACTTCAAATATGCCTTGGACTACCCAGCCTCGCTAGTAACCTATGGAACAAACCACCCGGTGGACTACACCATCCACCCTAGCGAGATACATGCTGGCTCCTTGTGGACCAGACTACCCTGTGCACTACACCATGCACTCCATCCTCATGTAGAGACATGGCCTCATTGAAGAGACTCACCTTCACTGGTTTACCGCCCCCAGATAGTTGAACTTGATCCTCTCGTCGAGACACACAGACGACCTGGGCTTCATCTTCAACGCCTCCTCATAGAGACGAGCACTTGGACATGACGACGACTGACGATGACGACCAAGATGTGCTAACTTGCACGACTCCTTGACTCTAACACCCGGATGACGATCTTGACGACTTTTCGGCACAGCATCACCGCACCACCGCCCCCGTCAACGATCTCCATCCACCGCCTTGCCGACGACATCCCGCCGTCTTCCTCCATGTCGCTCCGCCGAACGACAATCTCATGATCCTCCTCGTCGCTGCACCACCCAGCGACAACATCGCCCGCCCCGAGGCACTAGTCGGGTCGCACCCCGAGGCAAGCGCGGCTTCAAATCAACCTAGCTCTGATACCAATTGTTGGAATTCTGCCCACAGGATCGATCACATCAAATCACGATGAACACGCACACGCAGAAACTTTTGCCAAAGGCACGTGTCGTGCCTCTCTTCTCTTTATTGATTTTCTGTTTTTCACGGTGTTACAATCTATAGGATCTGCTGCATATATATATACAGCCATGAACCTAGCCGACCCCTAGCAAACCGACTCAAGCCTTGACTCCTACTCCTACACGAACCAGGACTCAGCAGCGAACTATTATTTCCTATACAAAAATACCTTTCTGGACATAGCACAACTATACTACCAGCTAAGCTAGGACGTACGTGCTAGTATTGACTCGACTCGATTAGGAAACCATCTAATTCATATGAAAACTGGACTCATCTAATTAGACTATCAAAATTACTCTAACAATCTCTCTTTAATCTTGACTTCATGTCTTCTGTGCTTCTATCGTCTTGACATGCTGATGATCCGTCCTTTGTGGACACCTCCATCTCGCACCACGACAAGTCAAATTGCTAGGCTTCATTGATCACAACAATCTCCCCTTCAATTTTGACTTGGCGAATTTTACGGATCACTTCAAATATGCCTTGGACTACTCAGCGTCGCTAGTAACCTATGGAACAAACCACCCGGTGGACTACACCATCCACCCTAGCAAGATACATGCTGGCTCCTTGTGGATCAGACTACCCTGTGCACTACACCATGCACTCCATCCTCATGTAGAGACATGGCCTCATTGAAGAGACTCACCTTCACTGGTTTACCGCCCCCACATAGTTGAACTTGATCCTCTCATCGAGACACACAGACGACCTGGGCTTCATCTTCAACGCCTCCTCACAGAGATGAGCACTTGGACATGACGACGACTGACGATGACGACCAAGATGTGCTAACTTGCACGACTCCTTGACTCTAACTCCCGGATGACGATCTTGACGACTTTTCGGCACCGCATCACCGCACCACCGCCCCCGTCAACGATCTCCATCCACCGCCTTGCCGACGACATCCCGCCGTCTTCCTCCATGTCGCTCCGCCGAACGACAATCTCATGATCCTCCTCGTCGCTGCACCACCCAGCGACAACATCGCCCGCCCCGAGGCACTAGTCGGGTCGCACCCCGAGGCAAGCGCGGCTTCAAATCAACCTAGCTCTGATACCAATTGTTGGAATTCTGCCCACAGGATCGATCACATCAAATCACGATGAACACGCACACGCAGAAACTTTTGCCAAAGGCACGTGTCATGCCTCTCTTCTCTTTATTGATTTTCTGTTTTCCACGGTGTTACAATCTATAGGATTTGCTGCATATATATATATACAACCATGAACCTAGCCGACCCCTAGCAAACCGACTCAAGCCTTGACTCCTACTCCTACACGAACCAGGACTCAGCAGCGAACTATTATTTCCTATACAAAAATACCTTTGTGGACATAGCACGACTATACTACCAGCTAAGCTAGGACGTACGTGCTAGTATTGACTCGACTCGATTAGGAAACCATCTAATTCATATGAAAACTGGACTCATCTAATTAGACTATCAAGATTACTCTAACAATCTCTCTTTAATCTTGACTTCATGTCTTCTGTGCTTCTCTCGTCTTGACATGCTGATGATCCGTCCTTTGTCGACACCTCCATCTCGCACCACGGCAAGTCAAATTGCTAGGCTTCATTGATCACAACAATCTCCCCTTCAATTTTGACTTGGCGAATTTTACGGATCACTTCAAATATGCCTTGGACTACCCAGCGTCGCTAGTAACCTATGGAACAAACCACCCGGTGGACTACACCATCCACCCTAGCGAGATACATGCTGGCTCCTTGTGGATCAGACTACCCTGTGCACTACACCATGCACTCCATCCTCATGTAGAGACATGGCCTCATTGAAGAGACTCACCTTCACTGGTTTACCGCCCCCACATAGTTGAACTTGATCCTCTCGTCGAGACACACAGACGACCTGGGCTTCATCTTCAACGCCTCCTCAAAGAGACGAGCACTTGGACATGACGACGACTGACGATGACGACCAAGATGTGCTAACTTGCACGACTCCTTGACTCTAACTCCCGGATGACGATCTTGACGACTTTTCGGCACCGCATCACCGCACCACCGCCCCCGTCAACGATCTCCATCCACCGCCTTGCCGACGACATCCCGCCGTCTTCCTCCATGTCGCTCCGCCGAACGACAATCTCATGATCCTCCTCGTCGCTGCACCACCCAGCGACAACATCGCCCGCCCCGAGGCACTAGTCGGGTCGCGACCCCGAGGCAAGCGCGGCTTCAAATCAACCTAGCTCTGATACCAATTGTTGGAATTCTGCTCACAGGATCGATCACATCAAATCACGATGAACACGCACACAATGAAACTTTTGCCAAAGGCACGTGTCGTGCCTCTCTTCTCTTTATTGATTTTCTGTTTTCCACGGTGTTACAATCTATAGGATCTGCTGCATATATATATACAGCCATGAACCTAGCCGACCCCTAGCAAACCGACTCAAGCCTTGACTCCTACTCCTACACGAACCAGGACTCGACAGCGAACTATTATTTCCTATACAAAAATACCTTTCTGGACATAGCACGACTATACTACCAGCTAAGCTAGGACGTACGTGCTAGTATTGACTCGACTCGATTAGGAAACCATCTAATTCATATGAAAACTGGACTCATCTAATTAGACCGTCAAGATTACTCTAACAATCTCTCTTTAATCTTGACTTCATGTCTTCTGTGCTTCTCTCGTCTTGACATGCTGATGATCCGTCCTTTGTCGACACCTCCATCTCGCACCACGACAAGTGAAATTGCTAGGCTTCATTGATCACAACAATCTCCCCTTCAATTTTGACTTGGCGAATTTTACGGATCACTTCAAATATGCCTTGGACTACCCAGCGTCGCTAGTAACCTATGGAACAAACCACCCGCTGGACTACACCATCCACCCTAGCGAGATACATGCTGGCTCCTTGTGGATCAGACTACCCTGTGCACTACACCATGCACTCCATCCTCATGTAGAGACATGGCCTCATTGAAGAGACTCACCTTCACTGGTTTACCGCCCCCACATAGTTGAACTTGATCCTCTCGTCGAGACACACAGACGACCTGGGCTTCATCTTCAATGCCTCCTCACAGAGACGAGCACTTGGACATGACGACGACTGACGATGATGACCAAGATATGCTAACTTGCACGACTCCTTGACTCTAACTCCCGGATGACGATCTTGACGACTTTTCGGCACCGCATCACCGCACCACCGCCCCCGTCAACGATCTCCATCCACCGCCTTGCCGACGACATCCCGCCGTCTTCCTCCATGTCGCTCCGCCGAACGACAATCTCATGATCCTCCTCGTCGCTGCACCACCCAGCGACAACATCGCCCGCCCCGAGGCACTAGTCGGGTCGCACCCCGAGGCAAGCGCGGCTTCAAATCAACCTAGCTCTGATACCAATTGTTGGAATTCTGCCCACAGGATCGATCACATCAAATCACGATGAACACGCACACGCAGAAACTTTTGCCAAAGGCACGTGTCATGCCTCTCTTCTCTTTATTGATTTTCTGTTTTCCACGGTGTTACAATCTATAGGATCTGCTGCATATATATATATACAACCATGAACCTAGCCGACCCCTAGCAAACCGACTCAAGCCTTGACTCCTACTCCTACACGAACCAGGACTCAACAGCGAACTATTATTTCCTATACAAAAATACCTTTCTGGACATAGCACGACTATACTACCAGCTAAGCTAGGACGTACGTGCTAGTATTGACTCGACTCGATTAGGAAACCATCTAATTCATATGAAAACTGGACTCATCTAATTAGACTATCAAGATTACTCTAACAATCTCTCTTTAATCTTGACTTCATGTCTTCTGTGCTTCTCTCGTCTTGACATGCTGATGATCCGTCCTTTGTCGACACCTCCATCTCGCACCACGGCAAGTCAAATTGCTAGGCTTCATTGATCACAACAATCTCCCCTTCAATTTTGACTTGGCGAATTTTACGGATCACTTCAAATATGCCTTGGACTACCCAGCGTCGCTAGTAACCTATGGAACAAACCACCCGGTGGACTACACCATCCACCCTAGCGAGATACATGCTGGCTCCTTGTGGATCAGACTACCCTGTGCACTACACCATGCACTCCATCCTCATGTAGAGACATGGCCTCATTGAAGAGACTCACCTTCACTGGTTTACCGCCCCCACATAGTTGAACTTGATCCTCTCGTCGAGACACACAGACGACCTGGGCTTCATCTTCAACGCCTCCTCAAAGAGACGAGCACTTGGACATGACGACGACTGACGATGACGACCAAGATATGCTAACTTGCACGACTCCTTGACTCTAACTCCCGGATGACGATCTTGACGACTTTTCGGCACCGCATCACCGCACAACCGCCCCCGTCAACGATCTCCATCCACCGCCTTGCCGACGACATCCCGCCGTCTTCCTCCATGTCGCTCCGCCGAACGACAATCTCATGATCCTCCTCGTCGCTGCACCACCCAGCGACAACATCGCCCGCCCCGAGGCACTAGTCGGGTCGCGACCCCGAGGCAAGCGCGGCTTCAAATCAACCTAGCTCTGATACCAATTGTTGGAATTCTGCCCACAGGATCGATCACATCAAATCACGATGAACACACACACGCAGAAACTTTTGCCAAAGGCACGTGTCGTGCCTCTCTTCTCTTTATTGATTTTCTGTTTTCCACGGTGTTACAATCTATAGGATCTGCTGCATATATATATACAGCCATGAACCTAGCCGACCCCTAGCAAACCGACTCAAGCCTTGACTCCTACTCCTACACGAACCAGGACTCAACAGCGAACTAGTATTTCCTATACAAAAATACCTTTCTGGACATAGCACGACTATACTACCAGCTAAGCTAGGACGTACGTGCTAGTATTGACTCGACTCGATTAGGAAACCATCTAATTCATATGAAAACTGGACTCATCTAATTAGACCGTCAAGATTACTCTAACAATCTCTCTTTAATCTTGACTTCATGTCTTCTGTGCTTCTCTCGTCTTGACATGCTGATGATCCGTCCTTTGTCGACACCTCCATCTCGCACCATGACAAGTGAAATTGCTAGGCTTCATTGATCACAACAATCTCCCCTTCTATTTTGACTTGGTGAATTTTACGGATCAGTTCAAATATGCCTTGGACTACCCAGCCTCGCTAGTAACATGTGGAACACACCACCCGGTGGACTACACCATCCACCCTAGCGAGATACATGCCGGCTCCTTGTGGATCAGACCACCCTTGGCACTACACCATGCACTCCATCCTCATGTAGAGACATGACCTCATTGAAGAGACTCACCTTCACTGGTTTACCGCCCCCACATAGTTGAACTTGATCCTCTCATCGAGACACACAGACGACCTGGGCTTCATCTTCACCGCCTCCTCACAGAGACGAGCACTTGGACATGACGACGATTGACAATGACGACCAAGATGTGCTAACTTGCACGACTCCTTGACTCTAACTCCCGGATGACGATCTTGACGACTTTTTGGCACCGCATCACCGCACCACCGCCCCCGTCAACGATCTCCATCCACCGCCTTGCCGACGACATCCCGCCGTCTTCCTCCACGTCGCTCCGCCGAACGACAATCTCATGATCCTCCTCGTCGCTGCACCACCCAGCGACAACATCGCCCGCCCCGAGGCACTAGTCGGGTCGCGACCCCGAGGCAAGCGCGGCTTCAAATCAACCTAGCTCTGATACCAATTGTTGGAATTTTGCCCACAGGATCGATCACATCAAATCACGATGAACACGCACACGCAGAAACTTTTGCCAAAGGCACGGGTCGTGCCTCTCTTCTCTTTATTGATTTTCTGTTTTCCACGGTGTTACAATCTATAGGATCTGCTGCATATATATATATACAGCCATGAACCTAGCCGATCCCTAGCAAACCGACTCAAGCCTTGACTCCTACGCCTACACGAACCAGGACTCAACAGCGAACTAGTATTTCCTATACAAAAATACCTTTCTGGACATAGCACGACTATACTACTAGCTAAGCTAGGACGTACGTGCTAGTATTGACTCGACTCGATTAGGAAACCATCTAATTCATATGAAAACTGGACTCATCTAATTAGACTATCAAGATTACTCTAACAATCTCTCCTTATTCTTGACTTCATGTCTTCTGTGCTTCTCTCGTCTTGACATGCTGATGATCCGTCCTTTGTCGACACCTCGATCTCGCACCACGACAAGTCAAATTGCTAGGCTTCATTGATCACAACAATCTCCCCTTCAATTTTGACTTGGCGAATTTTACGGATCACTTCAAATATGCCTTGGACTACCCAGCCTCGCTAGTAACCTATGGAACAAACCACCCGGTGGACTACACCATCCACCCTAGCGAGATACATGCCGGCTCCTTCTGGATCAGACTACCCTGTGCACTACACCATGCACTCCAAAGATTTGGGTTATCACCCTTACTACGCAAGTTGGTAAACCAACAATGTGGTTCATATCACAGGTATGATATATTTCATATGTTATTGCTATACAGCTTTGGTTATAAAAAACACTGGTTCTGTATTGGATATCATAACCCGTCCGGTGGTAAACCGCCAGGACACGTTTAAGTTGTCCAATTGTAGAAGGCATGCTTTTATGAAAAGTACAAAGGCATATGAGCAAACATAGCAACAATCAACAAGGATTGCAGTATCACGTAGCAGTGCACGATGGCACAAGATCAAAGTATTTCAACTAGCATATTACATGGCGTTTTGATGCCCAAAAAATAACTGTTTGTTGCATCACCCAAAGTCTGCGAAGCTACAACCAGCTGCCGGATTATGTCTCGTCGCCAGGCTGACGAGAAGTTGACGGATCATCTTGCGTCGGTTCAACCTCCTCCTCACCCAATGGCTAGAATTCAATGGTGGTCCAATCAATCCTGGTTAAGGCTTGGAAGACAAGTTCATGGCTGATAAGATTGGACGGTTCAATGTCAGGGGCATAGGTGTGCTTACGGATTGGCGGGATAAGATTATGCGCTTCTTTCACCGCTGCATCAACCCGTTTGTTATCTGCATCATAGCTTGACCGCTGAACCGACAAGTCAACCTCTTCAGCCAATTGGCTTGCCAGAGGGCGCATCTCTCTTGTCAGGGCTTTGAGGGCTTCAGCATCAAATTCTGACCCGTCTTCTTGTTTGCCAGGATAGCCCTTTGCAATGTCTGCCGGATCAAGATCCGTAATCCAGGCTTTGGCCCGAGTCAGTGCTGTTAAAGCACCTACTCTTGTAGTGGATCGTTTTACTTCTTCTATCTGGGAAGGGGTCATAGATAATTTTGCCAGAGTATCCTTGATCAAGGTTGGTGCTGGTTTATTGTATGAGGATGCACATATGACTCGCTGAGCACCGGTATACAGTTGTTCTATCAACGTATAGGCAACTTTCAACTTCATCCGCATATCCGCGTCTAAATGAGCAACACGACCACCTGCAATGGTTTAAGAATTTGCTGTTAAACCGGCAATTTCAAAGATGTTTCAACAAGGTTTTTACAAAGTGTACATATCGAATATTGCAGAAATCATAGCATTGACTTGATGCTTTAGCCCAGATAGTTCTTCCGCCACCGGTTTAAGAGCTGATTCGGCATCTTCAGCCCGCTTTAACAGAGCAGCCTTCTCGTTTTCCTAGACCGCCCGCTCGTTTTTGAAATCACCCTTTAATTGCTCCATGGAAGTTAAAGCGCCCGTTAGTTCATCTTTGGCCTTGGAGGTTTTTGCTTGCTGGGACTTGATATTCTCTTGAAGATCGGCAATTTGGGAATCTTTGTTGCTTATGTCAGCCTGCAAAAGACAGATGATGAAGATGTTACTATTTTTCTCAAAGTCCCAAGCATATAACCAGTTATACACTTGGCACTTGGGGGCTAATGCGGATTGCTTGTTTTCTGGCTGTTATTTAAAGTCCCAAGGCTCAATACAAGTCTTAATCTTGGCACTTGGGGGCTAATGTGTATTTGATCAGAAAATCAAAAGGCCAAGGAATTCAACAAGGACAAAGTTTTGAACATAAAGTCCCGGTTCATCTTGACAAGATAAATAGGCCCTTGGGGGCTACACAGTTGAAGTCTTTTTTATCTAAAAGTCCCGGTTCATCTTGAAGAGACAAACCGGCCCTTGGGGGCTACAATGGAGTTGATATATAGTACAAGAGAATTTACAGTGTTTGGAAGTTACCACATAGCGCTCCTTCATCATGTTGACTAAACCGGCCTCATAGTCACGGCTTGTGTACAGGCGGTTTAGAAATCCGGAATGGAGCTTCTGAGCACTGAGATGAGCATAGCTTGTCAAATCAGTCTTCCATTTGCCTTTCTCCACAGCAGCAGCTTCCACTTTGGCACTATGCTTGGACAAAGCGACAGGGTTGCCAGGACAAGTGTGGCCAAACCCAGTAATCACAACATCATCAGTTGCTGTATTTGGGCTCGCCGGTTTATCTGAGGCTTTGGCCGGGGTAGGCGGATCAGCAGTTGGACTTGGAGGATTGGCATGCGGGCATGATGGATCAACATGAGGATTAGCGGGGCCAGCTTCCGGCGGATCAATATCAGTGTTCTGAACTTGCGGGATAGGGTCATCCATAGCGATGTCAGCATCTCCACCAGCACCTTCTGAGGTCCTCTCTGGTTCAACCTCGTCAGTGGGGGCATTGGTCTTTGCTTTCTTGCTCAGTCGGGCTTTGGCGCTGCAATATCAAACAGAGGTTAATATGGTAAACCGACGCAAGAAGGCAAAGCTAAAAGTCAGTGTACTTACCCAGGGACGGTATTGAGGGGAGGCATTTGGGTGGTTGATGAGTCGCCAGACAAAGAATTGGAAGTCACCTGATAATTCGAATCAGACGGATTAAGTCGGTATCGGAAGCAACCCGCCAAAGGATAAGATTTATTAGAAGAACAATAGACCTCTGGACGACGTTTCCAGTTTGGAGTGTCTGGTAAACCGGAGGAAGTGACTTGCTGGCCACTGTGCCGGGTTGTGCGATGACCTTCATGTTGTTGTGTCTTCAAAGAAAATTGTGGATCCAAATGAGCAAGAGGATATGAGTGTTTTACTTTTCGAACTGCACGGCGAAGTTTTTGAACCGCCACATGATCTGAATCGGAGGAAAGGAAGATTACCTCTACATGGTCAGCACGACTGGCTTCCGCATCATCCTGATAATAGTCATTGTCAATAAGGTGTACGAAAAATTAACCAAGGGAGTCAAGTTCTACCTCTGACTCTGAGTCATCAACATCTTCGGGCGGATCAGAAGACTCGGCGGTTTTCTTCTTTGCTGGCTTCTTTGTTGCCTTGCTCTTTGCATGAGGAGCTCTCGCCGGTTTGTCTTGGGGTTTTGTCGGTTTGTCTTGGGTTTTCCTCTTCCAGAATGGGTCTTTGGCTTGTAAGAATAAACAAAAGGAACTCAGAATATGTTAAAAGGAGGACGGATTAAAAACAGAAGAATAAAATTCTTACAGCTGGCGGTTTGTTCTTGGCATTGAAGGGACATAGCCCTGTCTTGCTGCACTCAGCGATCGGCTCATCCAGCATCTTCTTCACGGACTCAGTGACCTCATCGTCAGGCATCAGTATTTCAGTGTGTTGTTGAGGATCTTTGACATCCCCGGTGTATTCATGCAGGATACCCCATGAAACCCAGCAATGGACAAGGTCTATGCCAGTTAAACCGTTTGCAAGGAAAACCCGGAGCTTGGCAAGCTGTGGTGCATATGTTTCTCGCTCTCTGGCAGTAAGATGCTGTGGCAGTGGATGTTCATTACTGAGTCGGTGTACACGGTAACCCGGCAGAGGATTTTCATCAGCAGGTGCAGTGTTCCGGCAGTAGAACCACGTTTGATTCCAATCCTTGGGGTGGTTGTGATGTCTGGCATGAGGAAAATTAACTTCTTTCCTTTTATGAATTGACACTCCGCGAAGTTCAGTGTTGGGGCCGTCAGAAAATTCAGTACGGCGGTTCAAGTGGAAGAAATCTCTGAAAAGTTCAACAGTCGGTTCTTCTTGCAGATAAACTTCGCAGAACACTTGGAAGTTGCAATGATTGGACACAGAATTTGGTCCAATGTCTTGAGGGTGGAGTTGGAAGTTGGCAAGCACATCCCAGATTTTTTTGATCTGGGAGGGCTAAATCCCCGGTCTAGATGCTGCATAAATACAACCACTTCTCATCTTGAGGTTCAGGAGGGCACTCAAGGCCAAGGACTCGCCAATGAATGACCTCCTTCTTGGCTAGAGCGCCAGTCAGAACATACCCATTAAGCTGCTCCTCTTTGGTCCGGGAAGGAACCCAACTGCAAGAAGCAAATTGTTTGGCCATTTTTTATGACAAGCTGTAAAGGAAGTTCAAATGCCGGTTCACGGTTCAAGATTGATATGCATAAACCGGTATTAAACCGGGGGATTTAATCAGAGCATATATGCAAGTTAAACCGGATACTGCTGCTCAAGTCAAGATGGCGGTTTAAGTGAGGGCTAATGGTATCTGCCGGATTATCAAGTACTAAAGGTTAAACCGCTCATAGTGGAAGAGGCAGATCTGAAATATGCTAAGTGTTGAAGAAACATGTTTCACAAGACGGGATTATAATTTTGGATCTACCGTGGTTCAGTAAAGGAAAATTTTCTGAGCCCTAAAAATGGCGACAGTACAACACCAACAGATCAGATGGGATCTATTCATAGGTGAAAGGACTATGATGAGGAAAAGTAAAACTATAGTTTCAGCCGCACAGGAAAGATATTAAGATCATCAGGATACAAGGGGCAGTAAGAGAAAGCAGTAAACACCGATGAACACTGAGGAACACAGATGAACTCCGAAACCCTAATGCAGATCTTGGGTTGAGGGAAGAAGGCTTACCGGATTCACAGGAGTAGCGGAGGAGAACCGCGGATCTCTGGTACGTTCAGGTTGATGCAGCGGCCAGAGATGATCCAGTGCTTGAAGGTTGACGGCGGCGGTGGAGCTGTCGGGCTTGAGCGTTGAGAGGAAGAAGAAGAAGTGCGGAAGGGTAAAAGTGAAGGACCCCCTGAGCCTATTTATAAGGTGAATGGATAAAGTAGGCAAGCGTGAGAATCGAGGAGCCGAAGCAGTAAAATAGGGCGCAGCTGTCGCCTCGATCTTCGGAAGTTAATTAATGAAGGGAATCTTTATAATCTTTTTATACAAAGATGACGTCATGACGATTTACTGCAATTTTAGAAGATGACGTCATCGCGGTTTACCAAAGTTTACAGGGAGAAGACATCATGGCGGTTTATGAGAATTACAAGAAGATGTTCATGGAATTTTTCTAAGTATTGAAGATTGACATGAACAGGTTCAAATCAATCTGGGGCCTAATGTTGAGGATATAACTACTGAGTGTAAACCGCCCAGGAGGGGCTGGTTCAGACTCATCTATACTGAAGCCCATGAAGACAAAGAAGATGGCGCGTTAATGTTAAAGCTTAGAGGTCCAGAGCCCAAAGGCGGATTAGGGCCCATAGGTGAAAACCGCCATAGTTATATGACTTGTATTGTAAGTTAGGGAAAGGGAGAGCCGAGCCGGACAATTGTATGAGCCGGCCTCGGGATTCTGTAAACCGGCCGGGCGTCAACCTGTGTATATAAAGGGACGACCCGGCGGCGGTTCAGGGACAAGAAACAACAACTCGAGAGTCACGCAAAGCGTATTCGCTCCCTGGTCATCGAAACCCCAATAATATCATCACAACTAGACGTAGGCTTTTACCTTCATCGTAAGGGGCCGAACTAGTATAAAACTCTCGTGTCCCTTGTCCAGTTTAAGCCCTTTTAGCTAATCTCGTTGCGATGGCTCCACGACTAAGTCCTTCTGCTAGGACATCTGACGTGATATTTCCACGACAGATGGGAACAGTCGGTCTTGTGGTATTGGTAGAGTACATCTATGAGAATGGAAACATGTTAACATAAAGTACAACCATACTGTACCAGGGAAATATGCATTTTAGATGATACAATGATACTGAAGTTGGCCATATATCACTAACAAGCCATTAAAACAGATGGTGAATCTTTACTGGAGAGAGACAGGATTTTCAGCACCTGGGTGCCCATACACCCTCTATGAACAGAAAATTCAAAACAAATATAAGAAAAATCAAAACAATCTGAAACTTTGGGACATCAAAGTTCATCAAACTTTTGACGATCTTGCAAAGTTTTAGCTAAAAATAATATTCGAGGGGACCTCACCTAAAAAAACCAAATCATTGTTCAAAGTTTATGTACATTTTTTAGCAGTGATTTTGTTTTTTTTTGTGCTCCGCGAAGATTATTTTTTGCTAAAACTTTGCAAGAACATCAAGCTTTGATCATCTTTGAACCCTGAAAGTTTTTGATGTTTTCAATTGTTTACAATTTTACTATTCTTGAGGGTGTAGGGGCACCCGGGAGCTGTTACACCTTTCTATTACTGGAAAACTACTTCCAGTTCATTGAAAAAGTGCAAACAAAATCAGAGAACATAATTTATGTCATAGTAATATGTACATCACACTGTATAAGATAGACATGTACCGAAGAAACAAGGAAAAATGGATAATTTTGTTACACCATGTCATAGATGGGTTGCAAGTAGGCTCCAATAGCATTCTCCGCCAGAAACCCTGCCGGATAAACTTCTTTTTGAAGCCAAAAAACCTCGTCCTCCACCTGGCTTTACCTAGTATACAACACACACGATCCTAATACGTTTCAGGCTCATAAACTACACAAGTTACTACTCCCTCTGTTTCTTTATGTATGGTGTATTATTTTTGGCTCGGTGACCGATGCACAGAATTATAGACATGTTAGGACAAAATTACCCTTGGCAAATTTGTTTGTTAGTGGCAAGTAAATCAGTTGGTCTGGGAAAGTAAGAGATACATGCAATCGACAGAGGGATACTTTCCTTCTTTTCCTTAAATGACATATACACACAATCAAAAGAAAGATATTTTCCCTATTTGTAGAGGGCTAACAAGGAAATTATGAGGAATTAGAAGAAATGCACCATACATTCTGAAATTTTATAAAAAAAAGGACACCTTATATAAAGGAACGGAGGGAGTATATTACAAAGCTCAGATTTTGCGGGATTGTGCCACCAAATTAGTGCACCTACACTCTCACGAGATTGTGCGAAGACAAGAAACCGCAAAAAAAAAAAACAGAACTGTACACCATGACGAACTCTACAATTTTGAACCAACTTCCATGTCCCTGTTCTTTGCCACATCCCGCGATGAGGTGCAAGAGGCCAAAGTTGCGGTTGCTTGTTTGGAATTACAAAATGTGTTCACGTTTTTTTAAATTGTTTGCATTCTCAGAAAGAACGAGAATCTCAAAATTGTTCGTTATTTCGAGCCACTGCGGCGCCTAGCTGAGCTGCCGCCCACTCCTCCTCGTCCATGTCCACCAACGCGTGCCACTCCTCCAAGTCTAACACCGCGTCAGCCGTCTATGCAAGCCAGGCCAACAGATATTATTGAAAACCATGTCATTGCGAGTTTTCTAGATAGCCCACAGCCCAGCTGCATGAACAACATTAATCGCAGCAAAGCTATCTCCTCTGATCCAGCAGGAGGAGATGCTCATTATGTTAATGTCACCATTAACTCCAGTGAGGACACAGATGGCTTTCCAGAATTCAACAGCAACAATACAAGTACTGAATAAATGAGAGCAAGATTCATGTTCATTGCAAAAGACACATGTACTATCATCTACATTCTGCCTTTTGCACAGATTATCTCTAGTTAGCAGCTTGTTGTTAGTTAACAGCTAGAGAAAAATCTGGATTCTACGGGGAATCTTGATCTTCCAAACGGCAGGGGAGTTGACAGGTAGCACCCCCCTGAAATTAATAAATTTATAAAAAGATTTAACAGTGTAAACCCCTTTGGAATTCATATTCCAAACTAGCGAGTCATCATCGTCTGTAAGCTGGATAGAGCTAGCAATTTCTAGGAGCTCGAACCATAAAGACAACTGCTCGGGGGTAAAACATCTCTAGAAAGTTAGCTTGAGGGTATGGCCATCCCATATTTTATCAATGGTGGGATTTTGTTCATTGGCTAGAACATAAAGGTCCCAATACAGGGTAGCTAGAGTGCCATTGCCAAACCAATGATCCTCCCAGAACCTAACCCTCTTGCCATTCCCAATCTTCCAAGAGAAACCAACTTTTGCAGCTTGAGCTTCCGAGAGCACCCCTTTCCAGAAAGGGGATACTCCAGTACTGGAACAAGCAAAAATATTGCTCTGAGGTTTGTATTTGGAATCAATGATGTTCTTCCAAATCTTATCCTCAGAGTTATAGTACCTACTGATCCAGAAAGCTAATAGAGCCAAATTCATGTCCCCAATATCAGTAATCCCAAAAACCCCAAACTCCTTCCTCATTGAAATGGAGTTCCAAGCAGTTAGGTGATATTTGTGATGACCATCATAGTCATCCCAAAAGCAATGGGCTAATTGTGAGTTAATGAGTTTGATGGCCCACTTGGGAAACTTAATGAAGCCCATTAGATAGGCAGGGATACTAGCTAAGCAGGCTTGGACTAAGATAAGTCTTTTGCCAAATGAGAGTAGCCTACCCCTGCACCCAGCAACTCTCTTAATGATCTTGTCAACAGTGGGTTGGAGGTCTTCCCTCCTAATCTTGCTAAAGTGAAGAGGGCCCCCCAAGTACTTGATAGGAAAAGCACTCAGTTTGCAACCTAAGGTTTGGGCAAACACTAGTGCCTCAACCCTATCTATACTAATGGGGACAAGGTCACACTTGTGGAAGTTAATTCTCATGCCAGAAATCTGTTCAAAACAGGACATGAGCCATTTGAGGTTTTTGGCATGATCAAGATTATTATCAAGAAAAAGAAGGGTGTCATCAGCATACTGCATGCTGATTACACCAGCAGGGTTAGAGGGTGGGAAAACACCAGCAATTAAATTTGCTTTGGCTGCTTTAATCAAAATCCTAGTGAATACATCAGCTACTAGGTTAAATAGAAGGGGAGAGGCAGGGTCACCTTGCCTAGCCCCCTTGCCAGCAATGAAATATTCACTGTTAGTGTCATTGATTCTAACACCCACAGATCCATTGCAGAGTAAAGATTCAAGCTTGTGCATCCAAATAGGGCCAAAGCCTCTCTTTCTCAGCATTTTCAAACGGAACTCTCTACTAATCATGTCATAAGCTTTTTCATAATCTAACTTGAAGCAAAAGCCAGAGTTTTTATTTGAGGCCACAACATGAACTACCTCATGAGCAGCCACAATGCTTTCAAGAATGAATCTACCTTTCAGGAAAGCAGTCTGGTTGGGAGAAATAAGAACATTGCAAACAGGGCCAAACCTATTGGTGGCACACTTGGCAAAAATTTTAAAACCACAGTTAATCATAGCTAAAGGCCCGAACCTATCTAGTTTAACTGCATTTGGTTCTTTAGGCACCAAGGTCAAAAGAGAGAAATTGAGTCTGTAGAGGTCAAGGTCTCCAGCCTTCCAGTCTCTAAAAAGAGCAAATAGGTCATGTTTAATAAAATCCCAGTATTTCTGGTAGAAAAGAAAGGGGAAGCCATCTGGGCTAGGAGCTCCCTCAGCATATGAGCCAAAGACAGCAGCCTTAATTTCCTCCTCAGAGAAAGGCTTTTCTAGCAAATTAGAATGTCCAGGGGAAAGCAAACTATCCTGATCCCAGAATTCATCTTGAAGGTCAATATCAATAGTAGGAACAAAACCAAAAAGCTTCTTATAATAATCTACAGCTAAATGCAGAATACCTTGAGTGTCTTCAACAGGGCCTGAAGGAGTTTCCAAAACAGCAATTTGTTTTTTCCTCCTCTTTTGATTGGCTACTACTTTGAAATAGCCAGTGTTGAGTTCTCCCTCAAGTATTTCTTTCTCCCTGGATCTCTGTCTAGCCTTGATCTCCTCCCTCCTCCAGATCTCATTTAAATCACCTGCAATGTTTTTCATCCTGCTTTTAGAATTAGGGGATAAAGGTTGAGACTCGGCTAAAATGTCTAAACAATTGTATTCAGCTACCAAAGCTTGCTTAGTCCTATTCTGGTCTGCCTCATAATTAGCAGACCAGCCTTTTGCGGCTTTCCTGGTAGTTCTGATCTTGAACTGCCAAATATCAATGGCTTTGGTGGCTTTGCACTTAGTGTTCCAGGCTTTGTGAATGACCACATCAAAGCCAGGAATATCTAGCCACCATTTCTCAAATCTAAAGAATTTAGAGGAAGAGGTGGTAGGCCCAATGGAAGTGTTCAGCACCAACGGGGTGTGATCACTGCCAAGTCTGGGAAGGGCTTTAATAGCAGCCCCAGGGAAAAGGCCCTCCCAATCAACAGAAACAAAAACCCTATCTAGGGTGGCCATGATGAGGTTATCCTGGTTGTTAGCCCAGGTGAACCTCCTACCAGCATTTTTAATCTCAATGAGCCCAAATTTATTGACCCAGTCATTAAACAGGCCAGCCCAGTGTTGATTAATGTTACCAGTATTCTTCTCACTAGTGTTCCTGACCAAGTTAAAATCCCCTCCAATTAAGGTAGGGCCAGACCACTCAGCTAGGACACTGTTAAGTTCATTAAGGAAATCAAGTTTAAACTCATCATAAGCAGACCCATAAACAGAGATCAATCTCCATTTAGTGTCTTTATTTTTGAACTTCAAAATACAAGAGATGCAGAAAGTATGAATATCACAATGAATAATGTCAAACCTATCTTCTTTGACTCCTACTAGAATACCACCTGCAGTACCAACAGCAGGCAGCCAATTCCACACAAATCCACTTCTAGAATCTATAGCTTCTAGTTGGGGGATAGTGAAATTAGCTTTCTTGGTCTCAGAGAGACAAATAAAATCAGGCCAACAAGCTCCAGAAGGCCTCTAATATTCCAGAAGGCTCCAATCATAAGGAATTATTTTTGAAATATCTACATCTAGCTTGACACTTCTTAGTCCTTTGATGGGATACTTCCATCCAAGGAATTTCACCCTCCTCCATCTCTGAATTATTATCAGTGTCAGGTGGGGGATCCATCTTAGTGTCATTATTATTATCAAAAGCCTCAACTCCATCGACATCAATGTCAAGAGGGAGGAATAATTCAGGGTTATCCTGTTGAAAACTAGCCAACCTCTTGAGCTCTATCTGCTTAATAATCTCA
>NC_057801.1:848982222-848983107 GCF_018294505.1 Triticum aestivum | reverse complement strand
TAGTGTTGTTGCAGTTAGAAGTATCTGCTCCAAGTTTTAGGCCAGATAGTTCAGCATTATGTAACAAAAGATCATTGTCTAAGCAAGCAAAAGAATTCTTGGAGACAACAGAAGTATTACCTCTGGTAACCTCCAGGTTCTGAACTCTTTTGATATCTTGGGCCTTGACAATGATGTTCTTGCCATCTCTGACAATCTCGTTGCTCATCCTAGTGGCAAAAACAGGGCCCCACTTCCCTTTACTAGGTCTATGGACCTGAGGTCTAGGGGCAGGGCAAGATAGGGTGGTACTGGAGGGAGCCAAAGAACTTGGACCCAAGTCACTAGGGTCATCTTTCACAGCTTCAAAATGCACTAGTAAACTGTTACCACAGCCTTCATAGTGAGGTTTCTTAGCAGCATCCAGATAACTTTTAGTCACAGGGTCTCCCTGAATGTTAGAAGAAATTAAATTGGACTGACCAACAGGGGTAGGAGGAAGGGGACCACCAGTCTTAGTTTTAGCTCCACTTGGGGCAGGAGTAGTTTTCTTGGCCATCTGAGAGTTAGCATCTTTCTCCATTTCCTCCCCAAGTAGATCATCATCACTGTTATTATCCCCCTCTCCATCTTTATCAGCATTTCCAAAACCTCCAGGACAGCAGAAGGACCAGGGGGACCATCTGAGGGTTTATGGTTAGGGGACTCAATAGCTGTGTCCTCATCAACCTCAAAGTTAAGTAAATGCAGCTCCTGTTGGAATTCAAACAACCTATCCTTGGGGATGAGCTGAGGTTCTCTCACAGCAACTTGCACTCTGACCACTTCATATAGACTCCTGAAGATCTCATGCCAGTCAATATTGACAATGACACCAAGGGAAAATGCAATTTGAGAAATAACTGA
>NC_057801.1:848975981-848982212 GCF_018294505.1 Triticum aestivum | reverse complement strand
AGGGGGGATACCCACTATGTTAATCCACACTTCTTTGAGGGAATCATAAGCAGGAAGTTCCCCATGCCAGTCTTTGAAGGAGATAGTAACACCTTTCTTTTTCAGGTTGATAGATTTGAAAGCAACCAAATCAGAGATTTTTTTTGTTGGGGGTGGGGGTGGGGGGGGGGAATCTAACCAAGAACTGGGTTTCATCATAGGCTGCCTATGCCATGGCCAGTTGGTTTTCCACATTCCAACAAAGCAGCTTTCCAACTCTCCAGCTGTGATGTTACCTTCCTCCACAACCACTAAACCAACATTGCCAAAATTGAGCCACTCACTGTCACTTTTGTCTCCAGTTTCAATGTGGAAAAACCCAAGGCCACTGTTAGCACTCCCCCAATACTGAGCAGCAGGGTATGGATCATACCATTTTGGGCAAGCATCCATATGGTGTCCTGGGGTTTTGCAAATAAAGCAGACTTTGGGAGAGGAGCACATACCCACAAAGTGACCAGGGAGTCCACAGTTGTAGCATATAGTACCTACCATGAATTCCTCAGGTTCTGGAGCATCATGAGTAGTAGGGTTGTCAGCAGACCCAGCAGTAGATACAGGCTGCTTCTTAGCACCAAATCTGTTCTTCTTCTTGTTCTTCCCGGATCCAACCTGCCCGCCTCCTCCAAAAACACTCCCAGAACTGACCGGTAGTTGAGAGTGCTGGAATTGAACTGGCAGGCTTTGATGCATGAAGGTGAACTGAAAATGTGGCTGTTGCATCCAGGGGGCCATCTGAGGATATTGGTAGTTGTTTGCAGGGTACCCAGAGTAGATTTGGTCCATAGTAGGGTGCATCATATTAGTAGAGCCAGACCCTATTGGGATAATGGGAGGCTTGGCAAAGATAGACATGGGAGGGCCCTGCTGGTTAGAGGTGGGAGTAGGAGTAGGGGGATTAGGGGACGAGCACGGATCTGAGGTGCACTCACAATATTAGGAATTGGAGGCCGAACAGCATCACGAACACCATCACGACCATGTCCACCCCCAGCTCTGCCTCCCCTAGATTTAGGATTCTGCCCAGCACCGGCCATCTTCTTCACCACTGCCACAAAGGGGATTTTGCCAGTCTTCTTCGACCAAAAATCGTGAGAGAATCTAAACTGCTTGGGCTCAGTAAGATGATCCGAAGGGCCGGCAGGGAAACAATCAGCAGCAGAGAAATTACCAGAGACGAATAGGTCACGCCTGATCCAGACTAACTTTTGGAGATCATGGTGGCGGAGGGGCGGCAATGAACCCTAGTCTGGTGAGGCACGGGGGGATTGATGGGGGGGGGTATATGTCTTCTGCCAACAGGCTTCCTGGGTCACATCAGTGGCTAGGATCGACTAGGGAGGCATCAGACGGCTAGTCCGTCTACTGAGGCTGACCGCCGGGGCCCGCGCATCGGCCCCCTGATTTTGCACAACAATCCCCACCGGAGAAGAAACCACAAACAACGACGGCGAGGGGGCTCTCCAGCGACTATTGCCACGCCCAACACCAAATCTACTACAAGTATTAACTGAGGAGCGATGCATACCGTCGGCCGCAGCACACCCCGCACTTGTTCCCATCAGAAATCGACCCTGAATAGTCGCCATCTCCTCCTCTGGATTCTGGATGTGGACACCGCCTCCTCTGCTGCCCAATCCAGAATCAAAGCAGGAGAGATCGGACGACCCAGCGTGAAGATCCTTGCTCGCTCCAGCTCCGTAGTCCTTGCCATCGCACGCAGCGCCAGATTCATCCGCGCCATCGCCATTTCTCGATTTGCTCGCTCCAAACTTGTGGCCGCCCTTTCCGCCGCCCTCTCCCCACGGGCTAGCTCCGCCTGCAGTCGCCGGATCTCCTGACTCCACGCCTCGTCTCCTGCATCCATCAGTGGATCTCAGGATCGACGCAGCAGGGGAGTCGACTGGGCCGCCGAATCTAGGGGTACGATCGGACACAGCTTTGACTGGCACGTTCATCTCCCCCACCCTAAATTCTCTCCACGTCCGACAAGGCCGGATCCCTTTAGAAGCCCATTGTGGTGTGCCCCTTTCTCTTCCCCACCTCCATCCATCTCTAAGATTCCATCTCTCTCTCTCTCACTTCTCGATCAGAGGTAAACATGGTCGTACTAGTCCGAACAGTACTCCAACTAATAACCGAGTAGTATTAGCTGTAGTACATCAAGTCGGATAGCTACGTACTAGGCTATCTTACGCATATATATATGCGTGCACCCCCAGCCCTTGTAACTAGATCAGATCAAAGCAATACAAAGAAGTATTCAACAGGACCGACAAGGTCCTGTGGCCATCATATCGATCTGTGTTTTCCCATCGCCACGTTACGCACGAGTTCCGCCGAAGGCGCCGAAGTGCTCGCTCACGTACGGAAGCTACGGCAAGGCATACGTAGATACGCAAGTCGCCGGCGAGACACGATCCAGCAGCTTGCCTGGCTTGGTTGCTAGCTAGCTAACTTTGCATGTACGTGTGAGCACTGTTTTGGTTACCGGTCGAAATTTCAAGATTTCCCATGGTTACCGCGTATTTCCGTGCCCCTCGGTAAATTGCCATAGCGAGCAAAAAATACCATTTTTTTGAATTTTTTGAATTTAAACACTCAATTTACTGTAAAGTACGTAGGATCTAATTAATGCCATGAGAGTTGGTCCTGGCGTGTTGGTAGCAACCTAGTTCATGTTTTGAGAGGTCTCTGGTTTGAATATTCGTTCATTCACTTATTTGAATTCAAAATTCAACTACAAAATTCGCTTTAAATATTCTCGGTATTTCTTGATATATCTCGGTAACCGTGGTAACCACATTTACCAGTCCCCCTCGGTAAAATTGCCTCATTCGGTAACCAAAACCTTGCGTGTGAGCTCCTGGGTGATTTTGATCTAGCAACGATCAAAAGCCAGCAATTGGTATCTAGAGCCTCGACGATCTACGATCTACGATGACGGACACCGACGCTGAGTCGGTCAAGTCCGGCAACGGCGGTTCCAAGGCGAACAAGAAAGGCGACAATGTGAAGAAGGGCGGCAAGTCAGCAACGAGTGGTGGCGGAACGGGCAGCGCCAACGTACTGGCGCATCGCAACATCCCCATCCAGTACCCGATGCTCACCGACGCCAACTACGGCGTGTGGGCGGTGAAGATGAAGATCATTCTCCGAACTCTTCGAGTGTGGGAGGTCATCACGGACGACGACGTCGACGAGGAGTGCGACGAAGGTGCCATGGCCGCCATAGCCCAGTCTGTGCCGGATTCCGTGCTGATGACATTGGCGGAGTTCGAGACAGCAAGAGAGGCGTGGAACGCACTCAAAGAGATGAGGACCGGAGAAGATCGTGTCACGAAGGCTCGGGCACAAGTGCTGAAGCGCCAATTTCACAAGTTGCAGATGGAGGAAACTGAATCGGTGAACGACTATGCCATGCGTCTAACTACATTGGTGGGAGAGATCCGCGCGCTTGGTGCAAAGCTCGAGGAGACCGAGATTGTGGAGAAGTTTTTTAGTTCGGTGACTGATAAATTCACGTACATCATTGGCACGCTCGAGCAGCTTTACAACATCGACGACATGACCATAACGGAGGCGATCGGACACTTGCGGACATGGGAAGAGAATTCTCGTGGTTGTCGGAAAGGCAAAGGAGGAGGTGGTGACCAACTCATGTACTCACGCGCAGATTGGGAGTCCCCAAGTAGCAACGGAAGGCGCAATGTTGGCGAAGGCTCAAGCAACGCGAAGCGCGGCGGACAAACCAAAAAAGGCAAAGGAAAAGGCAAGCCACAAGGGCGTGGTAAGGCGGACCGATCTAAAGAGCGGAAGCCACGGAACTTGGATATGTCCGAGGTCAAGTGCTATAACTGCAACGTGGGTCAATTTGCAAAGGATTGTCCGGAGCCTAACAAGCGGGAGATCAAGGCAAATTTGGCGAAGCAGGAAGACGAACGTCCAGGTCTTCTGATGGCTGAAGTTTGTGATCTCGTCCAAACGATGGTTGTAAAACCAAACCGGAAGGTGCTACTTCATGAGAAAAAAGTAACACCAAAGTTATCCGGAAGCCAAAACGTGTCGTGGTATCTAGACACGGGTGCCAGTAACCACATGACGGGGTGCAAGGAGAAGTTCCTCGAGCTAGAATATGATGTTCAAGGCTCGGTCAAGTTCGGTGATGGTTCAAATGTGGAGATTTGCGGGCAAGGCTCTGTCCTCTTTGAGGGTCTCACAGGAGAACATCGCATACTCACCGGAGTGTACTACATCCCAAGGCTTCGCAACAACATCATCTATGTCGGGAAACTTGACGAGAATGGATGCAAGGTGAATATCGAGAACGGAGTGATGACGATCTTCGACAACCTCCGAAACGTGCTAGCGCGTGTGAATCGCACGCGGAACAGGCTCTATATTCTCAACCTTGATCAATCTCAACCGGAGTGTTGGCTCGCCAAGAGTGATGATGATTCGTGGTTATGGCATGCTAGATTTGGACACGTTAACTTCTACGCCTTGAAGAAGATGTCGAAGATGGAGATGGTATCTGGGATGCCGTTTATCGACCATGTTGATCGAGTATGTGACGGGTGCTTGGTTGGAAAACAGCACCGCAGGCCGTTCCCTGCTCAGTCTACCTATCGTGCAAGTGATGCACTCGAGCTGCTCCATGGTGATCTATGTGGCCCTATCACCCCAGCAACTCACGGAGGAAAGAAGTACTTCTTCCTTGTGGTAGATGACTACTCGAGATACATGTGGGTCGTTCTCCTACGATCTAAAGATGAGGCGTTTGAAGCATTCAAGAAGCTGAAGGCTGCAACGGAGATGGAACACAAGCTGAAGGTTCGCGCTCTACGGACAGATCACGGCGGAGAGTTTACGTCGAACGAGTTCAACGACTACTACGAGAAGATTGGCATAAAAAGGTTCCTCACGGCACCTTATACGCCACAGCAGAACGGGGTTGTTGAAAGGCTCAATCGAACCGTCGTTGACATGGCGAGAAGTTTACTCAAGAGCAAGAACTTGCCAGGGACTTTTTGGGGAGAAGCTGTCTCGACGGCGGTCTATCTTCTCAATCGGGCTCCAACGAAGGCGGTGATTGGCAAGACTCCGTATGAAGCAATTTACGGACGAAAGACGAATGTGTCTCATCTACGGACATTTGGGTGTGTGGCGCATGTGAAGACGACGGAGCCGCATCTCTCAAAGCTTGCCGATCGTAGCACCAAGATGGTGTTCATCGGATACGAGAGGAGTTCCAGCACCAAGGCATACCGCTTCTACGATCCACGAACCACGGATTTCACGCGACGTTGTGTTTAAAGAAAACCAAGCGTGGAATTGGAGCGCAGCAGCCGACGATGCTCCAAACGGTAATATATTCATAGTTGAATTTCCAGCTGATGATGATGCAGGGGAAGACATCCAGGTGGTTGGCAAGACGCACAACCAAGGTGACCGCAATGGCAGTGATCACCATGGTGCCGAAACCGACGACGACGCGCATGGGTTGCAAGGTGATAGCGACAATGACGCGCACGACACAGGCGGAGATCTCGACAATAAGGCGCATAGTGATGATGACAATCAAGATGATGGTCACGATCACGACGACTACGCCAACGACGAAGATGCCAACGACCCGGCATCTACCACGCTCGAGACTCAACCGTCTTCCTCAAGTGCGTCGACGCCGACACAATTTGTGTCGCCTCCTTCACAAGCCACAACGGATTCTTCCGGGCCTCATCGCTACAAGCCCCTCAAGAAAGTCTACAAGTACGCAAAGCCAGTTACACTCGAGTACTCCGATTTGTGTTTACTCGGAGTTGAGGAGCCGGCGAACTTCGTAGAGGCGAGCAAAATTTCAAGTTGGATGCACGCCATGGATGAGGAGATGAAGGCGATCAAGAGCAATGGCACGTGGACTTTGGTAACCCGACCTCCGAACCAAAAGGCCATAGGTTTGAAGTGGGTTTACAAGTTGAAGAAGGACACGAATGGTGCCATTGTGAAGTACAAGGCAAGCATCGTTGCAAAGGGCTACGTACAACATCAAGGAGTTGACTATGAGGAGGTGTTTGCACCGATTGCTCGAATCGAGACGGTGAGAGTGCTCCTAGCTTTGGAAGCACAAGGGGATTGAAAGGTTCATCATATGGATGTGAAATCCGCTTTCCTCAACGGCGACCTCAAAAA
>NC_057801.1:848946192-848973810 GCF_018294505.1 Triticum aestivum | reverse complement strand
TCCCCCTAGGCCACATGCCGCTGACAGCAGTGAGGCTTTGAGGATGGCATTGTGGCCGTGGTGGCGCATGCGGCTCGATGACATGTTGGGTGGAGCACCCCGGATTGTCAGGCTCCGACGCGGTGACACTTGTGGCTGCCGCCATTCCTTTATGTAGGGCATCGGGTGTACTCCTTGTTCACCGCCCTCCGTGTACCGGAGGAAACCCTAGGACTCGTCCGAGCAGCAGCGACGTCATTGTCGCCTTCCTTGTTGAAGGTGTTTGCTCAGTACGCGGTGCTTCTGAGGGCTAGGAGCGTGATGTGACTTCTCCGGTGGGCGTTGCGGCTTCGGTCTTCATCATTTCTATCGATTTGCCGGTGTTGGCATTTGTTTCTTTTTTCTCTGGGCTTGGTTGTGCTGCAGCCCCGGCGAGCTCGATGTATCTTGTGCTTGATCCAGAACTTAAAAGTCAACAGAAAAATGCATAAACTGCATGCCAATGGTAACGGTAATGCCTACGGTCAACAGAAAGAACAGCAAGAAAAAAATAAACAAGAGGCAACCAACTGAACCGTAGGCATTCCAAACGAGATGGTAATGGTACATTTGCTACTAGTGTTTGCCTGACTAAACTCAATACATGGGGTGCTAGATTCTTGTTTACTTTGCTCCCTCTCCAGACTGTACATGCCAATGCCTGCGCCAATTTTGATAGTATAAATGCCTGCAAAAAAGGCAGCAAACTCTGACTATATAATTTACTGTAACCAAGAGCTGAGTTACATGATTCCTTGACACAGATCAAAATTTAAAATAATGTGCTGCTTATGATCACTGATAATAACGGGAGGTCTTGTAACATCATCCGACTACTGCACAATAACAATAATCTGCTCCAAATAAACAAACTTTTGACAGCAAACAACTGAACAGGATCAATAATTTCTTATTGTACATGTCAATGCCCAGATAAATACTGAACTGGCGATGCTTGCCTAATATTGGTCCAGACTATTATTTTACATATACAACAACTGCATAGATGTTAATATTCATTAATCTAAAAACTAGAAACTGAACATGTCACTGACGTTCTAAATTTGGGCTGACCAATATTGACAAATCGAGGTAAAGCCAATACTGAAAAAAATTGCCTAGTTCACTGAATGTGGAGCAACCCATGACGGGGAGATATTCAGTACGCTAGTACCTTTGAGGCCACGGAGCTGGAGTGCGCAGCGATTTAGATGGGCATCCTCAAATCTGTGACTGCCGGTGTTGTCAATATCTGGGACATTGGAGAAATCTGGCATGGTCTGATACTCATGGGATCCTGAATTCGGTACCACCATATTTCTCTCCATCTTGGCTTGACGAAGGAGAATCGCTCTCGAAATTAGGATGAATGTACTCGTCCTCCTCCTCCTCTTCCATAGCAATCCAGATCTGGGACGCCCTCTGTTGTGACCGGCTGGGAACAGAAGCTGCCCATGGACATGGCAAGATGAAGATTTGAGGATTCGGCGGAGAAAACGCAAGAAATGAAAAGTGGATCTTGTGAGAGAAAAAACCTGAACAGGAGATCGGTGAATGACTCCGCACCGAGATTCATTGGCGAATCCTGAAGAATTCTTGAGAACCAGGCGCGGGGACGGGGAGGGCGTGGTTCCTCCGCTCAATGCAGCTGCCTGTGCCTGAGGGGATTCAAAATTTGAATTATCTCCGGCTTGGGTGGATGGTGCAGCCTGGTCAGTGGGTAGTGGACGGGGGAGGTAGGCGAGTACAAGCTACTCCCTCCTTTTCGGTTTATAGGGCTTAAATCAAAAATCTCACCAACCAAGATAGATGGTGAGTGGTGGAATATTTTTTGTAGTTTGCAAAAGCACCTAATTAATACTCTTGTTTTTCTCAAAAAAATATGTTTATCAATGCATTAATTGCAATGCATGCATGCATAAAGTATATGCATTGGTCAATTTTCTCTTAATACTTGCATGCAATGATTTAATGCACTTTGAAATCTGAACATGTGATGGGGAACAACCAAATTAAGCCTTATAAAATGAAAAAACTAAAATTTTGAGATAAGCCCTATAAACCGGAAAGGAGGGAGTAGGCGCGATTGTAGGTAGGACGCCAGATACGACAGGACTTGTATTCCCCCGTATGCGCTGAGGAAACGGAAATAGCCAAATTCGGGTGGGGCCATGTGGGGCACGCTAGCGCTGATCCACAAGATGGAGCGACGGCGATGATACTGGTTGCGCGCGCAACCAGTTAGGAAAGACCTTATTCGCGTTGTTGATCTCAATGTCTCGTTCCCTCCCACGCCAGGATTGCCCAGTGTCTCCCAAGGGCCCATGCATGCCTCATGTGGCCACGTGAGTACATGCTCTATTTGGAGCCCAACCTGAGAAACGTGAGGTTTTCATGTAGACGGTGTCACCGAACTTGAAGAGAGCGCAGGAGCTTCTCAACAACTTGCCATGCAAAATCTTCGCATGTCATTGGTAACATGGAGGTAGAAAAAAACAAAATAAATTTGAATAGTTAAATCATCACACCCCGGTCCTGATGGCGATCCAATAATAGAATATGTGTTTAGTCATGTAGGCCTATTTTTCGCCGCCTATGGCATTTTTCTTTCCTATCCATGCCTTTTATTTTCTTGCTCCTTTTGTGAGCTTTTGCTAGACCAGAGACTTCGTTTTCGAACTGTGCATTAATAAAATGGCTGCATGCATCACTCTAATGCAGAGGCCGAGGGTATTCTTCCTTTTCAAAAAAATTAAAAAAAATCACAGCCCGGTCTTCTTGACGGTTCGTGAGCAATGGCTAAACCATGAGGTATTCCCATGTATTATTCATCAAGAAATGGTTATTCAGCCACATGCCAACACCACGCGCCATTACTACTCCACTTGGATCTCACTTCAACGGCCCGCTATAAATCAAGAGGATTGCAAATGAGCTTGCCGGATTTTGATCCATCCATTGAAGCACATACATGGATCGTGATCAAGAGAGACGCGGGCTGGTCTATCATGGCGAGGCCTCGCGGTCAGTGGATGCTTGCCTCGGCGGTGATAGAAGTGTTGCTGCTGACCGCGGCGCCATCAGCATCGCCAGCAGCAGGTGGTTATTCAGCAACGGCGGCACCGTCCAAGCCACAGCGTCTCTCTCCGTCACTCCCGATGGAGACCTTCGTAGTGTCAACCGGCAAGCAAGCGTGCATGTGCACAAAAGAATGTCCATGCTGCTCGATTGATTAGTAGTTGGTTGATGTAGTGTTGGCATCGTCCTACTCGTGAGTTGATATTTGTAACACAAGAATAATTGTAAGGAAATAAAAGAAAAAACATGTGACATGAAGGCCGGTTTGGGCTCTAGACATATTCATATCGCATGGTGTGTTGGAATTCTGCCCACAGGATCGATCACATCAAATCACGATGAACACGCACACGCAGAAACTTTTGCCAAAGGCACGTGTGGTGCCTCACTTCTTTTTATGGATTTTCTGTTTTCCACGGTGTTACAATCTATAGGATATGCTGCATATATATATACAGCCATGAACCTAGCCGACCCCTAGCAAACCGACTCAAGCCTTGACTCCTACGCCTACACGAACCAGGACTCAACAGCGAACTAGTATTTCCTATACAAAAATACCTTTCTGGACATAGCACGACTATACTACCAGCTAAGCTAGGACGTACGTGCTAGTATTGACTCGACTCGATTATGAAACCATCTAATTCATATGAAAACTGGACTCATTTAATTAGACTATCAAGATTACTCTAACAATCTCTCCTTAATCTTGACTTCATGTCTTCTGTGCTTCTCTCGTTTTGACATGCTGATGATTCGTCCTTTGTCGACACCTCCATCTCGCACCACGATAAGTCAAATTGCTAGGCTTCATTGATCACAACAATCTCCCCTTCAATTTTGACTTGGCGAATTTTACGGATCACTTCAAATATGCCTTGGACTACCCAGCCTCGCTAGTAACCTGTGGAACACACCATCCGGTGGACTACACCATCCACCCTAGCGAGATACATGCCGGCTCCTTGTGGATCAGACCACCCTGTGCACTACACCATGCACTCCAGCCTCATGTAGAGACATGACCTCATTGAAGAGACTCACCTTCACTGGTTTACCGCCCCCACATAGTTGAACTTGATCCTCTCGTCGAGACACACAGACGACCTGGGCTTTATCTTCAACGCCTCCTCATAGAGACGAGCACTTGGACATGAAGACGACTGACGATGACGACCAAGATGTGCTAACTTGCACGACTCCTTGACTCTAACTCCCGGATGACGATCTTGACGACTTTTCGGCACCGCATCACTGCACCACCGCCCCCGTCAACGATCTCCATCCACCGCCTTGCCGACTACATCCCGCCGTCTTCCTCCATGTCGCTCCGCCGAACGACAATCTCATGATCCTCCTCGTCGCTGCACCACCCAGCGACAACATCGCCCGCCCCGAGGCACTAGTCGGGTCGCGACCCCGGGGCAAGCGCGGCTTCAAATCAACCTAACTCTGATACCAATTGTTGGAATTCTGCCCATAGGATCGATCACATCAAATCACGATGAACACGCACACGCAGAAACTTTTGCCAAAGGCACGTGTCGTGCCTCTCTTCTCTTTATTGATTTTCTGTTTTCCACGGTGTTACAATCTATAGTGGATGCTGCATATATATATACAGCCATGAACCTAGCCGATCCCTAGCAAACCGACTCAAGCCTTGACTCCTACGCCTACACGAACCAGGACTCAACAGCGAACTAGTATTTCCTATACAAAAATACCTTTCTGGACATAGCACGACTATACTACCAGCTAAGCTAGGACGTACATGCTAGTATTGACTCGACTCGATTAGGAAACCATCTAATTCATATGAAAACTGGACTCATCTAATTAGACTATCAAGATTACTCCAACAATCTCTCCTTAATCTTGACTTCATGTCTTCTGTGCTTCTCTCGTTTTGACATGCTGATGATCCGTCCTTTGTCGACACCTCCATCTCGCACCATGATAAGTCAAATTGCTAGGTTTCATTGATCACAACAATCTCCCCTTCAATTTTGACTTGCCGAATTTTACGGATCACTTCAAATATGCCTTGGACTACCCAGCCTCGCTAGTAACCTATGGAACACACCACCCGGTGGACTACACCATCCACCCTAGCGAGATACATGCCGGCTCCTTGTGGATCAGACCACCCTGTGCACTACACCATGCACTGCATCCTCATGTAGAGACATGGCCTCATTGAAGAGACTCACCTTCACTGGTTTACCGCCCCCACATAGTTGAACATGATCCTCTCGTCGAGACACACAGACGACCTGGGCTTCATCTTCACCGCCTCCTCACAGAGACGAGCACTTGGACATGACGACGACTGACGATGACGACCAAGATGTGCTAACTTGCACGACTCCTTGATTCTAACTCCCAGATGACGATCTTGACGACTTCTCGGCACCGCATCACCGCACCACCGCCCCCGTCAACGATCTCTATCGACCGCCTTGCCGACGACATCCCGCCGTCTTACTCCATGTCGATCCGCCGAACGACAATCTCATGATCCTCCTCATCGCTGCACCACCCAGCGACAACATCGCCCGCCCCGAGGCACTAGTCGGGTCGCGACCCCGAGGCAAGCGCGGCTTCAAATCAACCTAGCTCTGATACCAATTGTTGGAATTCTGCCCACAGGATCGATCACATCAAATCACGATGAAGACGCGCACGCAGAAACTTTTGCCAAACGCACGTGTCGTGCCTCTCTTCTGTTTATTGATTTTCTGTTTTCCACGGTGTTACAATCTATAGGATCTGCTGCATATATATATACAGCCATGAACCTAGCCGATCCCTAGCAAACCGACTCAAGCCTTGACTCCTACGCCTACACGAACCAGGACTCAACAGCGAACTAGTATTTCCTATACAAAAATACCTTTCTGGACATAGCACGACTATACTACCAGCTAAGCTAGGACGTACGTGCTAGTATTGACTCGACTCGATTAGGAAACCATCTAATTCATATGAAAACTGGACTCATCTAATTAGACTATCAAGATTACTCTAACAATCTCTCCTTAATCTTGACTTCATGTCTTCTGTGCTTCTCTCGTCTTGACATGCTGATGATCCGTCCTTTGTCGACACCTCCATCTCGCACCACGACAAGTCAAATTGCTTGGCTTCATTGATCACAACAATCTCCCCTTCAATTTTGACTTGGCGAATTTTACGGATCACTTCAAATATGCCTTGGACTACCCAGCCTCGCTAGTAACCTATGGAACAAACCACCCGGTGGACTACACCATCCACCCTAGCGAGATACATGCTGGCTCCTTGTGGACCAGACTACCCTGTGCACTACACCATGCACTCCATCCTCATGTAGAGACATGACCTCATTAAAGAGACTCACCTTCACTGGTTTACCGCCCCCAGATAGTTGAACTTGATCCTCTCGTCGAGACACACAGACGACCTGGGCTTCATCTTCAACGCCTCCTAACAGAGACGAGCACTTGGACATGACGACGACTGACGATGACGACCAAGATGTGCTAACTTGCACGACTCCTTGACTCTAACTCCCGGATGACGATCTTGACGACTTTTCAGCACCGTATCACCGCACCACCGCCCCCGTCAATGATCTCCATCCACCGCCTTGCCGACGACATCCCGCCGTCTTCCTCCATGTCGCTCCGCCGAACGACAATCTCATGATCCTCCTCGTCGCTGCACCACCCAGCGACAACATCGCCCGCCCCGAGGCACTAGTCGGGTCGCACCCCGAGGCAAGCGCGGCTTCAAATCAACCTAGCTCTAATACCAATTGTTGGAATTCTGCCCACAGGATCGATCACATCAAATCACGATGAACACGCACACGCAGAAACTTTTGCCAAAGGCACGTGTCGTGCCTCTCTTCTCTTTATTGATTTTCTGTTTTCCACGGTGTTACAATCTATAGGATCTGCTGCATAGATATATACAGCCATGAACCTAGCCGACCCCTAGCAAACCGACTCAAGCCTTGACTCCTATGCCTACACGAACCAGGACTCAACAGCGAACTAATATTTCCTATACAAAAATACCTTTCTGGACATAGCACGACTATACTACCAGCTAAGCAAGGACGTACGTGCTAGTATTGACTCGACTCGATTAGGAAACCATCTAATTCATATGAAAACTGGACTCATCTAATTAGACTATCAAGATTACTCTAACAATCTCTCCTTAATCTTGACTTCATGTCTTCTGTGCTTCTCTCGTCTTGACATGCTGATGATCCGTCCTTTGTCGACACCTCCATCTCGCACCACGACAAGTCAAATTGCTAGGCTTCATTGATCACAACAATCTCCCCTTCAATTTTGACTTGGCGAATTTTACGGATCACTTCAAATATGCCTTGGACTACCCAGCCTCGCTAGTAACCTATGGAACAAACCACCCGGTGGACTACACCATCCACCCTAGCGAGATACATGCTGGCTCCTTGTGGACCAGACTACCCTGTGCACTACACCATGCACTCCATCCTCATGTAGAGACATGGCCTCATTGAAGAGACTCACCTTCACTGGTTTACCGCCCCCAGATAGTTGAACTTGATCCTCTCGTCGAGACACACAGACGACCTGGGCTTCATCTTCAACGCCTCCTCATAGAGACGAGCACTTGGACATGACGACGACTGACGATGACGACCAAGATGCGCTAACTTGCACGACTCCTTGACTCTAACTCCCGGATGACGATCTTGACGACTTTTCGGCACCGCATCACCGCACCACCGCCCCCGTCAACGATCTCCATCCACCGCCTTGCCGACGACATCCCGCCGTCTTCCTCCATGTCGCTCCGCCGAACGACAATCTCATGATCCTCCTCGTCGCTGCACCACCCAGCGACAACATCGCCCGCCCCGAGGCACTAGTCGGGTCGCACCCCGAGGCAAGCGCGGCTTCAAATCAACCTAGCTCTGATAACAATTGTAGGAATCCTGCCCACAGGATCGATCACATCAAATCACGATGAACACGCACACGCAGAAACTTTTGCCAAAGGCACGTGCCGTGCCTCTCTTCTCTTTATTGATTTTCTGTTTTCCACGGTGTTACAATCTATAGGATCTGCTGCATAGATATATACAGCCATGAACCTAGCCGACCCCTAGCAAACCGACTCAAGCCTTGACTCCTACTCCTACACGAACCAGGACTCAATAGCGAACTATTATTTTCTATACAAAAATACCTTTTTGGACATAGCTCGACTATACTACCAGCTAAGCTAGGACGTACGTGCTAGTATTGACTCGACTCGATTAGGAAACCATCTAATTCATATGAAAACTGGACTCATCTAATTAGACTATCAAGATTACTCTAACAATCTCTCTTTAATCTTGACTTCATGTCTTCTGTGCTTCTCTCGTCTTGACATGCTGATGATCCGTCCTTTGTCGACACCTCCATCTCACACCACGACAAGTCAAATTGCTAGGCTTCATTGATCACAACAATCTCCCCTTCAATTTTGACTTGGCGAATTTTACGGATCACTTCAAATATGCCTTGGACTACCCAGCGTCGCTAGTAACCTATGGAACAAACCACCCGGTGGACTACACCATCCACCCTAGCGAGATACATGCTGGCTCCTTGTGGATCAGACGACCCTGTGCACTACACCATGCACTCCATCCTCATGTAGAGACATGGCCGCATTGAAGAGACTCACCTTCACTGGTTTACCGCCCCCAGATAGTTGAACTTGATCCTCTCGTCGAGAAACACAGACGACCTAGGCTTCATCTTCAACGCCTCCTCACATAGACGAGCACTTGGACATGACGACGACTGACGATGACGACCAAGATGTGCTAACTTGCACGACTCCTTGACTCTAACTCCCAGATGACGATCTTGACGACTTTTCGGCACCGCATCACCGCACCACCGCCCCCGTCAATGATCTCCATCCACCGCCTTGCCGACGACATCCCGCCGTCTTCCTCCATGTCGCTCCGCCGAACGACAATCTCATGATCCTCCTCGTCGCTGCACCACCCAGCGACAACATCGCCCGCCCCGAGGCACTAGTCGGGTCGCACCCCGAGGCAAGCGCGGCTTCAAATCAACCTAGCTCTAATACCAATTGTTGGAATTCTGCCCACAGGATCGATCACATCAAATCACGATGAACACGCACACGCAGAAACTTTTGCCAAAGGCACGTGTCGTGCCTCTCTTCTCTTTATTGATTTTCTGTTTTCCACGGTGTTACAATCTATAGGATCTGCTGCATATGTATATACAGCCATGAACCTAGCCGACCCCTAGCAAACCGACTCAAGACTTGACTCCTACTCCTACACGAACCAGGACTCAACAGCGAACTATTATTTTCTATACAAAAATACCTTTCTGGACATAGCACGACTATACTACCAGCTAAGCTAGGACGTACGTGCTAGTATTGACTCGACTCGATTAGGAAACCATCTAATTCATATGAAAACTGGACTCATCTAATTAGACTATCAAGATTACTCTAACAATCTCTCTTTAATCTTGACTTCATGTCTTCTGTGCTTCTCTCGTCTTGACATGCTGATGATCCGTCCTTTGTCGACACCTCCATCTCGCACCACGACAAGTCAAATTGCTAGGCTTCATTGATCACAACAATCTCCCCTTCAATTTTGACTTGGCGAATTTTACGAATCACTTCAAATATGCCTTGGACTACCCAGCGTCGCTAGTAACCTATGGAACAAACCACCCGGTGGACTACACCATCCACCCTAGCGAGATACATGCTGGCTCCTTGTGGATCAGACGACCCTGTGCACTACACCATGCACTCCATCCTCATGTAGAGAGATGGCCGTATTGAAGAGACTCACCTTCACTGGTTTACCGCCCCCACATAGTTGAACTTGATCCTCTCGTCGAGAAACACAGACGACCTAGGCTTCATCTTCAACGCCTCCTCACAGAGACGAGCACTTGGACATGACGACGACTGACGATGACGACCAAGATGTGCTAACTTGCACGACTCCTTGACTCTAACTCCCAGATGACGATCTTGACGACTTTTCGGCACCGCATCACCGCACCACCGCCCCCGTCAACGATCTCCATCCACCGCCTGGCCGACGACATCCCGCCGTCTTCCTCCATGTCGCTCCGCCGAACGACAATCTCATGATCCTCCTCGTCGCTGCACCACCCAGCGACAACATCGCCCGCCCCGAGGCACTAGTCGGGTCGCACCCCGAGGCAAGCGCGGCTTCAAATCAACCTAGCTCTGATACCAATTGTTGGAATTCTGCCCACATGATCGATCACATCAAATCACGATGAACACGCACACGCAGAAACTTTTGCCAAAGGCACGTGTCGTGCGTCTCTTCTCTTTATTGATTTTCTATTTTCCACGGTGTTACAATCTATAGGATCTGCTGCATATATATATACAGCCATGAACCTAGCCGACCCCTAGCAAACCGACTCAAGCCTTGACTCCTACTCCTACACGAACCAGGACTCAACAGCGAACTATTATTTCCTATACAAAAATACCTTTCTGGACATAGCACGACTATACTACCAGCTAAGCTAGGACATACGTGCTAGTATTGACTCGAGTCCATTAGGAAACCATCTAATTCATATGAAAACTGGACTCATCTAATTACACTATCAAGATTACTCTAACAATCTCTCTTTAATCTTGACTTCATGTCTTCTGTGCTTCTCTCGTCTTGACATGCTGATGATCCGTCCTTTGTCGACACCTCCATCTCGCACCACGGCAAGTCAAATTGCTAGGCTTCATTGATCACAACAATCTGCCCTTCAATTTTGACTTGGCGAATTTTACGAATCACTTCAAATATGCCTTGGACTACCCAGCATCGCTAGTAACCTATGGAACAAACCACCCGGTGGACTACACCATCCACCCTAGCGAGATACATGCTGGCTCCTTGTGGATCAGACTACCCTGTGCACTACACCATGCACTCCATCCTCATGTAGAGACATGGCCTCATTGAAGAGACTCACCTTCACTGGTTTACCGCCCCCACATAGTTGAACTTGATCCTCTCGTCGAGACACACAGACGACCTGGGCTTCATCTTCAACGCCTCCTCAAAGAGACGAGCACTTGGACATGACGACGACTGACGATGACGACCAAGATGTGCTAACTTGCACGACTCCTTGACTCTAACTCCCGGATGACGATCTTGACGACTTTTCGGCACCGCATCACCGCACAACCGCCCCCGTCAACGATCTCCATCCACCGCCTTGCCGACGACATCCCGCCGTCTTCCTCCATGTCGCTCCGCCGAACGACAATCTCATGATCCTCCTCGTCGCTGCACCACCGAGCGACAACATCGCCCGCCCCGAGGCACTAGTCGGGTCGCGACCCCGAGTCAAGCGCGGCTTCAAATCAACCTAGCTCTGATACCAATTGTTGGAATTCTGCCCACAGGATCGATCACATCAAATCACGATGAACACGCACACGCAGAAACTTTTGCCAAAGGCACGTGTCGTGCCTCTCTTCTCTTTATTGATTTTCTGTTTTCCACGGTGTTACAATCTATAGGATCTGTTGCATATATATATATATATATATACAGCCATGAACCTAGCCGACCCCTAGCAAACCGACTCAAGCCTTGACTCCTACTCCTACACGAACCAGGACTCAACAGCGAACTAGTATTTCCTATACAAAAATACCTTTCTGGACATAGCACGACTATACTACCAGCTAAGCTAGGACGTACGTGCTAGTATTGACTCGACTCGATTAGGAAACCATCTAATTCATATGAAAACTGGACTCATCTAATTAGACCGTCAAGATTACTCTAACAATCTCTCTTTAATCTTGACTTCATGTCTTCTGTGCTTCTCTCGTCTTGACATGCTGATGATCCGTCCTTTGTCGACACCTCCATCTCGCACCACGACAAGTGAAATTGCTAGGCTTCATTGATCACAACAATCTCCCCTTCAATTTTGACTTGGCGAATTTTACGGATCACTTCAAATATGCCTTGGACTACCCAGCCTCGCTAGTAACATGTGGAACACACCACCCGGTGGACTACACCATCCACCCTAGTGAGATACATGCCGGCTCCTTGTGGATCAGACCACCCTTTGCACTACACCATGCACTCCATCCTCATGTAGAGACATGACCTCATTGAAGAGACTCACCTTCACTGGTTTACCGCCCCCACATAGTTGAACTTGATCCTCTCGTCGAGACACACAGACGACCTGGGCTTCATCTTCAACGCCTCCTCAAAGAGACGAGCACTTGGACATGACGACGATTGACAATGACGACCAAGATGTGCTAACTTGCACGACTCCTTGACTCTAACTCCCGGATGACGATCTTGACGACTTTTCGGCACCGCATCACCGCACCACCGCCCCCGTCAACGATCTCCATCCACCGCCTTGCCGACGACATCCCGCCGTCTTCCTCCATGTCGCTCCGCCGAACGACAATCTCATGATCCTCCTCGTCGCTGGACCACCCAGCGACAACATCGCCCGCCCCGAGGCACTAGTCGGGTCGCGACCCCGAGGCAAGCGCGGCTTCAAATCAACCTAGCTCTGATACCAATTGTTGGAATTCTGCCCACAGGATCGATCACATCAAATCACGATGAACACGCACACGCAGAAACTTTTGCCAAAGGCACGTGTCGTGCCTCTCTTCTCTTTATTGATTTTCTGTTTTCCACGGTGTTACAATCTATAGGATCTGCTGCATATATATATACAGCCATGAACCTAGCCGACCCCTAGCAAACCGACTCAAGCCTTGACTCCTACTCCTACACGAACCAGGACTCAACAGCGAACTAGTATTTCCTATACAAAAATACCTTTCTGGACATAGCACGACTATACTACCAGCTAAGCTAGGACGTACGTGCTAGTATTGACTCGACTCGATTAGGAAACCATCTAATTCATATGAAAACTGGACTCATCTAATTAGACCGTCAAGATTACTCTAACAATCTCTCTTTAATCTTGACTTCATGTCTTCTGTGCTTCTCTCGTCTTGACATGCTGATGATCCGTCCTTTGTCGACACCTCCATCTCGCACCACGACAAGTGAAATTGCTAGGCTTCATTGATCACAACAATCTCCCCTTCAATTTTGACTTGGCGAATTTTACGGATCACTTCAAATATGCCTTGGACTACCCAGCCTCGCTAGTAACATGTGGAACACACCACCCGGTGGACTACACCATCCACCCTAGTGAGATACATGCCGGCTCCTTGTGGATCAGACCACCCTTTGCACTACACCATGCACTCCATCCTCATGTAGAGACATGACCTCATTGACGAGACTCACCTTCACTGGTTTACCGCCCCCACATAGTTGAACTTGATCCTCTCGTCGAGACACACAGACGACCTGGGCTTCATCTTCAACGCCTCCTCAAAGAGACGAGCACTTGGACATGACGACGATTGACAATGACGACCAAGATGTGCTAACTTGCACGACTCCTTGACTCTAACTCCCGGATGACGATCTTGACGACTTTTCGGCACCGCATCACCGCACCACCGCCCCCGTCAACGATCTCCATCCACCGCCTTGCCGACGACATCCCGCCGTCTTCCTCCATGTCGCTCCGCCGAACGACAATCTCATGATCCTCCTCGTCGCTGCACCACCCAGCGACAACATCGCCCGCCCCGAGGCACTAGTCGGGTCGCGACCCCGAGGCAAGCGCGGTTTCAAATCAACCTAGCTCTGATACCAATTGTTGGAATTCTGCCCACAGGATCGATCACATCAAATCACGATGAACACGCACACGCAGAAACTTTTGCCAAAGGCACGTGTCGTGCCTCTCTTCTCTTTATTGATTTTCTGTTTTCCACGGTGTTACAATCTATAGGATCTGCTGCATATATATATACAGCCATGAACCTAGCCGAACCCTAGCAAACCGACTCAAGCCTTGACTCCTACTCCTACACGAACCAGGACTCAACAGCGAACTAGTATTTCCTATACAAAAATACCTTTCTGGACATAGCACGACTATACTACCAGCTAAGCTAGGACGTACGTGCTAGTATTGACTCGACTCAATTAGGAAACCATCTAATTCATATGAAAACTGGACTCATCTAATTAGACCGTCAAGATTACTCTAACAATCTCTCTTTAATCTTGACTTCATGTCTTCTGTGCTTCTCTCGTCTTGACATGCTGATGATCCGTCCTTTGTCGACACCTCCATCTCGCACCACGACAAGTCAAATTGCTAGGCTTCATTGATCACAACAATCTCCCCTTCAATTTTGACTTGGCGAATTTTACGGATCACTTCAAATATGCCTTGGACTACCCAGCCTCGCTAGTAACATGTGGAACACACCACCCGGTGGACTACACCATCCACCCTAGCGAGATACATGCCGGCTCCTTGTGGATCAGACCACCCTTTGCACTACACCATGCACTCCATCCTCATGTAGAGACATGACCTCATTGAAGAGACTCACCTTCACTGGTTTACCACCCCCACATAGTTGAACTTGATCCTCTCATCGAGACACACAGACGACATGGGCTTCATCTTCACCGCCTCCTCACAGAGACGAGCACTTGGACATGACGACGATTGACAATGACGACCAAGATGTGCTAACTTGCACGACTCCTTGACTCTAACTCCCGGATGACGATCTTGACGACTTTTTGGCACCACATCACCGCACCACCGCCCCCGTCAACGATCTCCATCCACCGCCTTGCCGACGACATCCCGCCGTCTTCCTCCACGTCGCTCCGCCGAACGACAATCTCATGATCCTCCTCGTCGCTGCACCACCCAGCGACAACATCGCCCGCCCCGAGGCACTAGTCGGGTCGCGACCCCGAGGCAAGCGCGGCTTCAAATCAACCTAGCTCTGATACCAATTGTTGGAATTTTGCCCACAGGATCGATCACATCAAATCACGATGAACACGCACACGCAGAAACTTTTGCCAAAGGCACGGGTCGTGCCTCTCTTCTCTTTATTGATTTTCTGTTTTCCACGGTGTTACAATCTATAGGATCTGCTGCATATATATATATACAGCCATGAACCTAGCCGATCCCTAGCAAACCGACTCAAGCCTTGACTCCTACGCCTACACGAACCAGGACTCAACAGCGAACTAGTATTTCCTATACAAAAATACCTTTCTGGACATAGCACGACTATACTACTAGCTAAGCTAGGACGTACGTGCTAGTATTGACTCGACTCGATTAGGAAACCATCTAATTCACATGAAAACCGGACTCATCTAATTAGACTATCAAGATTACTCTAACAATCTCTCCTTATTCTTGACTTCATGTCTTCTGTGCTTCTCTCGTCTTGACATGCTGATGATCCGTCCTTTGTCGACACCTCCATCTCGCACCACGACAAGTCAAATTGCTAGGCTTCATTGATCACAACAATCTCCCCTTCAATTTTGACTTGGCGAATTTTACGGATCACTTCAAATATGCGTTGGACTACCCAGCCTCGCTAGTAACCTATGGAACAAACCACCCGGTGGACTACACCATCCACCCTAGCGAGATACATGCCGGCTCCTTCTGGATCAGACTACCCTGTGCACTACACCATGCACTCCAAAGATTTGGGTTATCACCCTTACTACGCAAGTTGGTAAACCAACGATGTGGTTCATATCACAGGTATGATATATTTCATATGTTATTGCTATACAGCTTTGGTTATAAAAAACACTGGTTCTGTATTGGATATCATAACCCGTCCGGTGGTAAACCGCCAGGACACGTTTAAGTTGTCCAATTGTAGAAGGCATGCTTTTATGAAAAGTACAAAGGCATATGAGCAAACATAGCAACAATCAACAAGGATTGCAGTATCACGTAGCAGTGCACGATGGCACAAGATCAAAGTATTTCAACTAGCATATTACATGGCGTTTTGATGCCCAAAAAATAACTGTTTGTTGCATCACCTAAAGTCTGCGAAGCTACAACCAGCTGCCGGATTATGTCTCGTCGCCAGGCTGACGAGAAGTTGACGGATCATCTTGCGTCGGTTCAACCTCCTCCTCACCCAATAGCTAGAATTCAATGGTGGTCCAATCAATCCTGGTTAAGGCTTGGAAGACAAGTTCATGGCTGATAAGATTGGACGGTTCAACGTCAGGGGCATAGGTGTGCTTACGGATTGGCGGGATAAGATTATGCGCTTCTTTCACCGCTGCATCAACCCGTTTGTTATCTGCATCATAGCTTGACCGCTGAACCGACAAGTCAACCTCTTCAGCCAATTGGCTTGCCAAAGGGCGCATCTCTCTTGTCAGGGCTTTGAGGGCTTCAGCATCAAATTCTGACCCGTCTTCTTGTTTGCCAGGATAGCCCTTTGCAATGTCTGCCGGATCAAGATCCGTAATCCAGGCTTTGGCCCGAGTCAGTGCTGTTAAAGCACCTACTCTTGTAGTGGATCGTTTTACTTCTTCTATCTGGGAAGGGGTCATAGATAATTTTGCCAGAGTATCCTTGATCAAGGTTGGTGCCGGTTTATTGTATGAGGATGCACATATGACTCGCTGAGCACCGGTATACAGTTGTTCTATCAACGTATAGGCAACTTTCAACTTCATCCGCATATCCGCGTCTAAATGAGCAACACGACCACCTGCAACGGTTTAAGAATTTGCTGTTAAACCGGCAATTTCAAAGATGTTTCAACAAGGTTTTTACAAAGTGTACTTATCGAATATTGCAGAAATCATAGCATTGACTTGATGCTTTAGCCCAGATAGTTCTTCCGCCACCGGTTTAAGAGCTGATTCGGCATCTTCAGCCCGCTTTAACAGAGCAGCCTTCTCGTTTTCCCAGACCGCCCGCTCGTTTTTGAAATCACCCTTTAATTGCTCCATGGAAGTTAAAGCGCCTGTTAGTTCATCTTTGGCCTTGGAGGTTTTTGCTTGCTGGGACTTGATATTCTCTTGAAGATCGGCAATTTGGGAATCTTTGTTGCTTATGTCAGCCTGCAAAAGACAGATGATGAAGATGTTACTATTTTTCTCAAAGTCCCAAGCATATAACCAGTTATACACTTGGCACTTGGAGGCTAATGCGGATTGCTTCTTTTCTGGCTGTTATTTAAAGTCCCAAGGCTCAATACAAGTCTTAATCTTGGCACTTGGGGGCTAATGTGTATTTGATCAGAAAATCAAAAGGCCAAGGAATTCAAAAAGGACAAAGTTTTGAACATAAAGTCCCGGTTCATCTTGACAAGATAAATAGGCCCTTGGGGGCTACACAGTTGAAGTCTTTTTTATCTAAAAGTCCCGGTTCATCTTGAAGAGACAAACCGGCCCTTGGGGGCTACAATGGAGTTGATATATAGTACAAGAGAATTTACAGTGTTTGGAAGTTACCACATAGCGCTCCATCATCATGTTGACTAAACCGGCCTCATAGTCACGGCTTGTGTACAGGCGGTTTAGAAATCCGGAATGGAGCTTCTGAGCACTGAGATGAGCATAGCTTGTCAAATCAGTCTTCCATTTGCCTTTCTCCACAGCAGCAGCTTCCACTTTGGCACTATGCTTGGACAAAGCGACAGGGTTGCCAGGACAAGTGTGGCCAAACCCAGTAATCACAACATCATCAGTTGCTGTATTTGGGCTCGCCGGTTTATTTGAGGCTTTGGCCGGGGTAGGCGGATCAGCAGTTGGACTTGGAGGATTGGCATGCGGGCATGATGGATCAACATGAGGATTAGCGGGGCCAGCTTCCGGCGGATCAATATCAGTGTTCTGAACTTGCGGGATAGGTTCATCCATAGCGATGTCAGCATCTCCACCAGCACCTTCTGAGGTCCTTTCTGGTTCAACCTCGTCAGTGGGGGCATTGGTCTTTGCTTTCTTGCTCAGTCGGGCTTTGGCGCTGCAATATCAAACAGAGATTAATATGGTAAACCGACGCAAGAAGGCAAAGCTAAAAGTCAGTGTACTTACCCAGGGACGGTCTTGAGGGGAGGCATTTGGGTGGTTGATGAGTCGCCAGACAAAGAATTGGAAGTCACCTGATAATTCGAATCAGACGGATTAAGTGGGTATCGGAAGCAACCCGCCAAAGGATAAGATTTATTAGAAGAACAATAGACCTCTGGACGACGTTTCCAGTTTGGAGTGTCTGGTAAACCGGAGGAAGTGACTTGCTGGCCACTGTGCCGGGTTGTGCGATGACCTTCATGTTGTTGTGTCTTCAAAGAAAATTGTGGATCCAAATGAGCAAGAGGATATGAGTGTTTTACTTTTCGAACTGCACGGCGAAGTTTTTGAACCGCCACATGATCTGAATCGGAGGAAATGAAGATTACCTCTACATGGTCAGCACGACTGGCTTCCGCATCATCCTGATAATAGTCATTGTCAATAAGGTGTACGAAAAATTAACCAAGGGAGTCAAGTTCTACCTCTGACTCTGAGTCATCAACATCTTCGGGCGGATCAGAAGACTCGGCGGTTTTCTTCTTTGCTGGCTTCTTTGTTGCCTTGCTCTTTGCATGAGGAGCTCTCGCCGGTTTGTCTTGGGGTTTTGTCGGTTTGTCTTGGGTTTTCCTCTTCCAGAATGGGTCTTTGGCTAGTAAGAATAAACAAAAGGAACTCAGAATATGTTAAAAGGAGGACGGATTAAAAACAGAAGAATAAAATTCTTACAGCTGGCGGTTTGTTCTTGGCATTAAAGGGACATAGCCCGGTCTTGCTGCACTCAGCGATCGGCTCATCCAGCATCTTCTTCACGGACTCAGTGATGTCATCGTCAGTCATCGGTATTTCAGTGTGTCGTTGAGGATCTTTGACATCCCCGGTGTACTCATGCAGGATACCCCATGAAACCCAGCAATGGACAAGGTCTATGCCAGTTAAACCGTTTGCAAGGAAAACCCGGAGCTTGGCAAGCTGTGGTGCATATGTTTCTCGCTCTCTGGCAGTAAGACGCTGAGGCAGTGGATGTTCATTACTGAGTCGGTGCACACGGTAACCCGGCAGAGGATTTTCATCAGCAGGTGGAGTGTTCCGGCAGTAGAACCACGTTTGATTCCAATCCTTGGGGTGGCTGTGATGTCTGGCATGAGGAAAATTAACTTCTTTCCTTTTATGAATTGACACTCCGCGAAGTTCAGTGTTGGGGCCGTCAGAAAATTCATTACGGCGGTTCAAGTGGAAGAAATCTCTGAAAAGTTCAACAGTCGGTTCTTCTTGCAGATAAACTTCGCAGAACACTTGGAAGTTGCAATGATTGGACACAGAATTTGGTCCAATGTCTTGAGGGTGGAGTTGGAAGTTGGCAAGCGCATCCCAGATTTTTTTTGATCTGGGAGGGCTAAATCCCCGGTCCAGATGCTGCATAAATACAACCACTTCTCATCTTGAGGTTCAGGAGGGCACTCAAGGCCAAGGACTCGCCAATGAATGACCTCCTTCTTGGCTAGAGCGCCAGTCAGAACATACCCATTAAGCTGCTCCTCTTTGGTCCGGGAAGGAACCCAACTGCAAGAAGCAAATTGTTTGGCCATTTTTTATGACAAGCTGTAAAGGAAGTTCAAATGCCGGTTCACGGTTCAAGATTGATATGCATAAACCGGTATTAAACCGGGGGATTTAATCAGAGCATATATGCAAGTTAAACCGGATACTGCTGCTCAAGTCAAGATGGCGGTTTAAGTGAGGGCTAATGGTATCTGCCGGATTATCAAGTACTAAAGGTTAAACCGCTCATAGTGGAAGAGGCAGATCTGAAATATGCTAAGTGTTGAAGAAACATGTTTCACAAGACGGGATTATAATTTTGGATCTACCGTGGTTCAGTAAAGGAAAATTTTCTGAGCCCTAAAAATGGCGACAGTACAACACCAACAGATCAGATGGGATCTATTCATAGGTGAAAGGACTATGATGAGGAAAAGTAAAACTATAGTTTCAGCCGCACAGGAAAGATATTAAGATCATCAGGATACAAGGGGCAGTAAGAGAAAGCAGTAAACACCGATGAACACTGAGGAACACAGATGAACTCCGAAACCCTAATGCGGATCTTGGGTTGAGGGAAGAAGGCTTACCGGATTCACAGGAGTAGTGGAGGAGAACCGCGGATCTCTGGTACGTTCAGGTTGATGCAGCGGCCAGAGATGATCCAGTGCTTGAAGGTTGACGGCGGCGGTGGAGCTGTCGGGCTTGAGCGTTAAGAGGAAGAAGAAGAAGTGCGGAAGGGTAAAACTAAAGGACCCCCTGAGCCTATTTATAAGGTGAATGGATAAAGTAGGGAAGCGTGAGAATCGAGGAGCCGAAGCAGTAAAATAGGGCGCAGCTGTCGCCTCGATCTTCGGAAGTTAATTAATGAAGGGAATCTTTATAATCTTTTTATACAAAGATGACATCATGACGATTTACTGCAATTTTAGAAGATGACGTCATCGCGGTTTACCAAAGTTTACAGGGAGAAGACATCATGGCGGTTTATGAGAATTATAAGAAGATGTTCATGGAATTTTTCTAAGTATTGAAGATTGACATGAACAGGTTCAAATCAATCTGGGGCCTAATGTTGAGGATATAACTACTGAGTGTAAACCGCCCAGGAGGGGCTGGTTCAGACTCATCTATACTGAAGCCCATGAAGACAAAGAAGATGGCGCGTTAATGTTAAAGCTTAGAGGTCCAGAGCCCAAAGGCGGATTAGGGCCCATAGGTGAAAACCGCCATAGTTATATGACTTGTATTGTAAGTTAGGGAAAGGGAGAGACCGAGCCGGACAATTGTATGAGCCGGCCTCGGGATTCTGTAAACCGGCCGGGCGTCAACCTGTGTATATAAAGGGACGACCCGGCGGCGGTTCAGGGACAAGAAACAACAACTCGAGAGTCAGGCAAAGCGTATTCGCTCCCTGGTCATCGAAACCCCAATAATACCATCACAACTAGACGTAGGCTTTTACCTTCATCGTAAGGGGCCGAACTAGTATAAAACTCTCGTGTCCCTTGTCCAGTTTAAGCCCTTTTAGCTAATCTCGTTGCGATGGCTCCACGACTAAGTCCTTCTGCTAGGACATCTGACGTGATATTTCCACGACAGATGGGAACAGTCGGTCTTGTGGTATTGGTAGAGTACATCTATGAGAATGGAAACATGTTAACATAAAGTACAACCATACTGTACCAGGGAAACATGCATTTTAGATGATACAATGATACTGAAGTTGGCCATATATCACTAACAAGCCATTAAAACAGATGGTGAATCTTTACTGGAGAGAGACAGGATTTTCAGCACCTGGGTGCCCATACACCCTCTATGAACAAAAAATTCAAAACAAATATAAGAAAAATCAAAACAATCTGAAACTTTGGGACATCAAAGTTCATCAAACTTTTGACGATCTTGCAAAGTTTTAGCTAAAAATAATATTCGAGGGGACCTCACCTAAAAAAACCAAATCATTGTTCAAAGTTTCTGTACATTTTTTAGCAGTGATTTTGTTTTTTTTTGTGCTCCGCGAAGATTATTTTTTGCTAAAACTTTGCAAGAACATCAAGCTTTGATCATCTTTGAACCCTGAAAGTTTTTGATGTTTTCAATTGTTTACAATTTTACTATTCTTGAGGGTGTAGGGGCACCCGGGAGCTGTTACACCTTTCTATTACTGGAAAACTACTTCCAGTTCATTGAAAAAGTGCAAACAAAATCAGAGAACATAATTTATGTCATAGTAATATGTACATCACACTGTATAAGATAGACATGTACCGAAGAAACAAGGAAAAATGGATAATTTTGTTACACCATGTCATAGATGGGTTGCAAGTAGGCTCCAATAGCATTCTCCGCCAGAAACCCTGCCGGATAAACTTCTTTTTGAAGCCAAAAAACCTCGTCCTCCACCTGGCTTTACCTAGTATACAACACACACGATCCTAATACGTTTCAGGCTCATAAACTACACAAGTTACTACTCCCTCTGTTTCTTTATGTATGGTGTATTATTTTTGGCTCGGTGACCGATGCACAGAATTATAGACATGTTAGGACAAGATTACCCTTGGCAAATTTGTTTGTTAGTGGCAAGTAAATCAGTTGGTCTGGGAAAGTAAGAGATACATGCAATCGACAGAGGGATACTTTCCTTCTTTTCCTTAAATGACATATACACACAATCAAAAGAAAGATATTTTCCCTATTTGTAGAGGGCTAACAAGGAAATTATGAGGAATTAGAAGAAATGCACCATACATTCTGAAATTTTATAAAAAAAAGGACACCTTATATAAAGGAACGGAGGGAGTATATTACAAAGCTCAGATTTTGCGGGATTGTGCCACCAAATTAGTGCACCTACACTCTCGCGAGATTGTGCGAAGACAAGAAACCGCAAAAAAAAAACAGAACTGTACACCATGACGAACTCTACAATTTTGAACCAACTTCCATGTCCCTGTTCTTTGCCACATCCCGCGATGAGGTGCAAGAGGCCAAAGTTGCGGTTGCTTGTTTGGAATTACAAAATGTGTTCACGTTTTTTTAAATTGTTTGCATTCTCAGAAAGAACGAGAATCTCAAAATTGTTCGTTATTTCGAGCCACTGCGGCGCCTAGCTGAGCTGCCGCCCACTCCTCCTCGTCCATGTCCACCAACGCGTGCCACTCCTCCAAGTCTAACACCGCGTCAGCCGTCTATGCAAGCCAGGCCAACAGATATTATTGAAAACCATGTCATTGCGAGTTTTCTAGATAGCCCACAGCCCAGCTGCATGAACAACATTAATCGCAGCAAAGCTATCTCCTCTGATCCAGCAGGAGGAGATGCTCATTATGTTAATGTCACCATTAACTCCAGTGAGGACACAGATGGCTTTCCAGAATTCAACAGCAACAACACAAGTACTGAATAAATGAGAGCAAGATTCATGTTCATTGCAAAAGACACATGTACTATCATCTACATTCTGCCTTTTGCACAGATTATCTCTAGTTAGCAGCTTCTTGTTAGTTAACAGCTAGAGAAAAATCTGGATTCTACGGGGAATCTTGATCTTCCAAACGGCAGGGGAGTTGACAGGTAGCACCCCCCTGAAATTAATAAATTTATAAAAAGATTTAACAGTGTAAACCCCTTTGGAATTCATATTCCAAACTAGCGAGTCATCATCGTCTGTAAGCTGGATAGAGCTAGCAATTTCTAGGAGCTCGAACCATAAAGACAACTGCTCGGGGGTAAAACATCTCTAGAAAGTTAGCTTGAGGGTATGGCCATCCCATATTTTATCAATGGTGGGATTTTGTTCATTGGCTAGAACATAAAGGTCCCAATACAGGGTAGCTAGAGTGCCATTGCCAAACCAATGATCCTCCCAGAACCTAACCCTCTTGCCATTCCCAATCTTCCAAGAGAAACCAACTTTTGCAGCTTGAGCTTCCGAGAGCACCCCTTTCCAGAAAGGGGATACTCCAGTACTGGAACAAGCAAAAATATTGCTCTGAGGTTTGTATTTGGAATCAATGATGTTCTTCCAAATCTTATCCTCAGAGTTATAGTACCTACTGATCCAGAAAGCTAATAGAGCCAAATTCATGTCCCCAATATCAGTAATCCCAAAAACCCCAAACTCCTTCCTCATTGCAATGGAGTTCCAAGCAGTTAGGTGATATTTGTGATGACCATCATAGTCATCCCAAAAGCAATGGGCTAATTGTGAGTTAATGAGTTTGATGGCCCACTTGGGAAACTTAATGAAGCCCATTAGATAGGCAGGGATACTAGCTAAGCAGGCTTGGACTAAGATAAGTCTTTTGCCAAATGAGAGTAGCCTACCCCTGCACCCAGCAACTCTCTTAATGATCTTGTCAACAGTGGGTTGGAGGTCTTCCCTCCTAATCTTGCTAAAGTGAAGAGGGCCCCCCAAGTACTTGATAGGAAAAGCACTCAGTTTGCAACCTAAGGTTTGGGCAAACACTAGTGCCTCAACCCTATCTATACTAATGGGGACAAGGTCACACTTGTGGAAGTTAATTCTCATGCCAGAAATCTGTTCAAAACAGGACATGAGCCATTTGAGGTTTTTGGCATGATCAAGATTATTATCAAGAAAAAGAAGGGTGTCATCAGCATACTGCATGCTGATTACACCAGCAGGGTTAGAGGGTGGGAAAACACCAGCAATTAAATTTGCTTTGGCTGCTTTAATCAAAATCCTAGTGAATACATCAGCTACTAGGTTAAATAGAAGGGGAGAGGCAGGGTCACCTTGCCTAGCCCCCTTGCCAGCAATGAAATATTCACTGTTAGTGTCATTGATTCTAACACCCACAGATCCATTGCAGAGTAAAGATTCAAGCTTGTGCATCCAAATAGGGCCAAAGCCTCTCTTTCTCAGCATTTTCAAACGGAACTCTCTACTAATCATGTCATAAGCTTTTTCATAATCTAACTTGAAGCAAAAGCCAGAGTTTTTATTTGAGGCCACAGCATGAACTACCTCATGAGCAGCCACAATGCTTTCAAGAATGAATCTACCTTTCAGGAAAGCAGTCTGGTTGGGAGAAATAAGAACATTGCAAACAGGGCCAAACCTATTGGTGGCACACTTGGCAAAAATTTTAAAACCACAGTTAATCATAGCTAAAGGCCCGAACCTATCTATTTTAACTGCATTTGGTTCTTTAGGCACCAAGGTCAAAAGAGAGAAATTGAGTCTGTAGAGGTCAAGGTCTCCAGCCTTCCAGTCTCTAAAAAGAGCAAATAGGTCATGTTTAATAAAATCCCAGTATTTCTGGTAGAAAAGAAAGGGGAAGCCATCTGGGCTAGGAGCTCCCTCAGCATATGAGCCAAAGACAGCAGCCTTAATTTCCTCCTCAGAGAAAGGCTTTTCTAGCAAATTAGAATGTCCAGGGGAAAGCAAACTATCCTGATCCCAGAAGTCATCTTGAAGGTCAATATCAATAGTAGGAACAAAACCAAAAAGCTTCTTATAATAATCTACAGCTAAATGCAGAATACTTTGTGTGTCTTCAACAGGGCCTGAAGGAGTTTCCAAAACATCAATTTGTTTTTTCCTCCTCTTTTGATTGGCTACTACTTTGAAATAGCCAGTGTTGAGTTCTCCCTCAAGTATTTCTTTCTCCCTGGATCTCTGTCTAGCCTTGATCTCCTCCCTCCTCCAGATCTCATTTAAATCACCTGCAATGTTTTTCATCCTGCTTTTAGAATTAGGGGATAAAGGTTGAGACTCAGCTAAAATGTCTAAACAATTGTATTCAGCTACCAAAGCTTTCTTAGTCCTATTCTGGTCTGCCTCATAATTAGCACACCAGCCTTTTGCGGCTTTCCTGGTAGTTCTGATCTTGAACTGCCAAATATCAATGGCTTTGGTGGCTTTGCACTTAGTGTTCCAGGCTTTGTGAATGACCACATCAGAGCCAGGAATATCTAGCCACCATTTCTCAAATCTAAAGAATTTAGAGGAAGAGGTGGTAGGCCCAATGGAAGTGTTCAGCACCAACGGGGTGTGATCACTGCCAAGTCTGGGAAGGGCTTGAATAGCAGCCCCAGGGAAAAGGCCCTCCCAATCAACAGAAACAAAAACCCTATCTAGGGTGGCCATGATGAGGTTATCCTGGTTGTTAGCCCAGGTGAACCTCCTACCAGCATTTTTAATCTCAATGAGCCCAAATTTATTGACCCAGTCATTAAACAGGTCAGCCCAGTGTTGATTAATGTTACCAGTATTCTTCTCACTAGTGTTCCTGACCAAGTTAAAATCCCCTCCAATTAAGGTAGGGCCAGACCACTCAGCTAGGACACTATTAAGTTCATTAAGGAAATCAAGTTTAAACTCATCATAAGCAGACCCATAAACAGAGATCAATCTCCATTTAGTGTCTTTATTTTTGAACTTCAAAATACAAGAGATGCAGAAAGTATGAATATCACAATGAATAATGTCAAACCTATCTTCTTTGACTCCTACTAGAATACCACCTGCAGTACCAACAGCAGGCAGCCAATTCCACACAAATCCACTTCTAGAATCTATAGCTTCTAGTTGGGGGATAGTGAAATTAGCTTTCTTGGTCTCAGAGAGACAAATAAAATCAGGCCAACAAGCTCCAGAAGGCCTCTAATATTCCAGAAGGCTCCAATCATAAGGAATTATTTTTGAAATATCTACATCTAGCTTGACACTTCTTAGTCCTTTGATGGGATACTTCCATCCAAGGAATTTCACCCTCCTCCATCTCTGAATTATTATCAGTGTCAGGTGGGGGATCCATCTTAGTGTCATTATTATTATCAAAAGCCTCAACTCCATCGACATCAATGTCAAGAGGGAGGAATAATTCAGGGTTATCCTGTTGAAAACTAGCCAACCTCTTGAGCTCTATCTGCTTAATAATCTCAATAGTGTTGTTGCAGTTAGAAGTATCTGCTCCAAGTTTTAGGCCAGATAGTTCAGCATTATGTAACAAAAGATCATTGTCTAAGCAAGCAAAAGAATTCTTGGAGACAACAGAAGTATTACCTCTGGTAACCTCCAGGTTCTGAACTCTTTTGATATCTTGGCCTTGACAATGATGTTCTTGCCATCTCTGACAATCCCGTTGCTCATCCTAGTGGCAAAAACAGGGCCCCACTTCCCTTTACTAGGTCTATGGACCTGAGGTCTAGGGGCAGGGCAAGATAGGGTGGTACTGGAGGGAGCCAAAGAACTTGGACCCAAGTCACTAGGGTCATCTTTCACAGCTTCAAAATGCACTAGTAAACTGTTACCACAGCCTTCATAGTGAGGTTTCTTAGCAGCATCCAGATAACTTTTAGTCACAGGGTCTCCCTGAATGTTAGAAGAAATTAAATTGGACTGACCAACAGGGGTAGGAGGAAGGGGACCACCAGTCTTAGTTTTAGCTCCACTTGGGGCAGGAGTAGTTTTCTTGGCCATCTGAGAGTTAGCATCTTTCTCCATTTCCTCCCCAAGTAGATCATCATCACTGTTATTATCCCCCTCTCCATCTTTATCAGCATTTCCAAAACCTCCAGGACAGCAGAAGGACCAGGGGGACCATCTGAGGGTTTATGGTTAGGGGACTCAATAGCTGTGTCCTCATCAACCTCAAAGTTAAGTAAATGCAGCTCCTGTTGGAATTCAAACAACCTATCCTTGGGGATGAGCTGAGGTTCTCTCACAGCAACTTGCACTCTGACCACTTCATATAGACTCCTGAAGATCTCATGCCAGTCAATATTGACAATGACACCAAGGGAAAATGCAATTTGAGAAATAACTGATCAGGTGCACCAAACAGGGGGGATACCCACTATGTTAATCCACACTTCTTTGAGGGAATCATAAGCAGGAAGTTCCCCATGCCAGTCTTTGAAGGAGATAGTAACACCTTTCTTTTTCAGGT
>NC_057801.1:848928067-848945549 GCF_018294505.1 Triticum aestivum | reverse complement strand
TGTTGCATCCAGGGGGCCATCTGAGGATATTGGTAGTTGTTTGCAGGGTACCCAGAGTAGATTTGGTCCATAGTAGGGTGCATCATATTAGTAGAGCCGGACCCTATTGGGATAATGGGAGGCTTGGCAAAGATAGACATGGGAGGGCCCTGCTGGTTAGAGGTGGGAGTAGGAGTAGGGGGATTAGGGGACGAGCACGGATCTGAGGTGCACTCACAATATTAGGAATTGGAGGCCGAACAGCATCACGAACACCATCACGACCATGTCCACCCCCAGCTCTGCCTCCCCTAGATTTAGGATTCTGCCCAGCACCGGCCATCTTCTTCACCACTGCCACAAAGGGGATTTTGCCAGTCTTCTTCGACCAAAAATCGCGAGAGAATCTAAACTGCTTGGGCTCAGTAAGATGATCCGAAGGGCCGGCAGGGAAACAATCAGCAGCAGAGAAATTACCAGAGACGAATAGGTCACGCCTGATCCAGACTAAGTTTTGGAGATCATGGTGGCGGAGGGGCGGCGATGAACCCTAGTCCGGTGAGGCACGGGGGGATTGATGGGGGGGGGGGTATATGTCTTCTGCCAACAGGCTTCCTGGGTCACATCAGTGGCTAGGATCGACTAGGGAGGCATCGGACGGCTAGTCCGTCTACTGAGGCTGACCGCCGGGGCCCGCGCATCGGCCCCCTGATTTTGCACAACAATCCCCACCGGAGAAGAAACCACAAACAACGACGGCGAGGGGGCTCTCCGGCGACTATTGCCACGCCCAACACCAAATCTACTACAAGTATTAACTGAGGAGCGATGCATACCGTCGGCCGCAGCACACCCCGCACTTGTTCCCATCAGAAATCGACCCTGAATAGTCGCCATCTCCTCCTCTGGATTCTGGATGTGGACACCGCCTCCTCTGCTGCCCAATCCAGAATCAAAGCAGGAGAGATCGGACGACCCAGCGTGAAGATCCTTGCTCGCTCCAGCTCCGTAGTCCTTGCCATCGCACGCAGCGCCAGATTCATCCGCGCCATCGCCATTTCTCGATTTGCTCGCTCCAAACTTGTGGCCGCCCTTTCCGCCGCCCTCTCCCCGCGGGCTAGCTCCGCCTGCAGTCGCTGGATCTCCTGACTCCACGCCTCGTCTCCTGCATCCATCAGTGGATCTCAGGATCGACGCAGCAGGGGAGTCGACTGGGCCGCCGAATCTAGTGGTAGGATCGGACACAGCTTTGACTGGCACGTTCATCTCCCCCACCCTAAATTCTCTCCACGTCCGACAAGGCCGGATCCCTTTAGAAGCCCATTGTGGTGTGCCCCTTTCTCTTCCCCACCTCCATCCATCTCTAAGATTCCATCTCTCTCTCTCTCTTCTCGATCAGAGGTAAACATGGTCGTACTAGTCCGAACAGTACTCCAACTAATAACCGAGTAGTATTAGCTGTAGTACATCAAGTCGGATAGCTACGTACTAGGCTATCTTACGCATATATATATGCGTGCACCCCAGCCCTTGTAACTAGATCAGATCAAAGCAATACAAAGAAGTATTCAACAGGACCGACAAGGTCCTGTGGCCATCATATCGATCTGTGTTTTCCCATCGCCACGTTACGCACGTGTTCCGCCGAAGGCGCCGAAGTGCTCGCTCACGTACGGAAGCTACGGCAAGGCATACGTAGATACGCAAGTCGCCGGCGAGACACGATCCAGCAGCTTGCCTGGCTTGGTTGCTAGCTAGCTAACTTTGCATGTACGTGTGAGCACTGTTTTGGTTACCGGTCGAAATTTCAAGATTTCCCATGGTTACCGCGTATTTCCGTGCCCCTCGGTAAATTGCCATAGCGAGCAAAAAATACCATTTTTTTGAATTTTTTGAATTTAAACACTCAATTTACTGTAAAGTACGTAGGATCTAATTAATGCCATGAGAGTTGGTCCTAGCGTGTTGGTAGCAACCTAGTTCATGTTTTGAGAGGTCTCTGGTTTGAATATTCGTTCATTCACTTATTTGAATTCAAAATTCAACTACAAAATTCGCTTTAAATATTCTCGGTATTTCTTGATATATCTCGGTAACCGTGGTAACCACATTTACCAGTCCCCCTCGGTAAAATTGCCTTATTCGGTAACCAAAACCTTGCGTGTGAGCTCCTGGGTGATTTTGATCTAGCAACGATCAAAAGCCAACAATTGGTATCTAGAGCCTCGACGATCTACGATCTACGATGACGGACACCGACGCTGAGTCGGTCAAGTCCGGCAACGGCGGTTCCAAGGCGAACAAGAAAGGCGACAATGTGAAGAAGGGCGGCAAGTCAGCAACCAGTGGTGGCGGAACGGGCAGCGCCAACGTACTGGCGCATCGCAACATCCCCATCCAGTACCCGATGCTCACCGACGCCAACTACGGCGTGTGGGCGGTGAAGATGAAGATCATTCACCGAACTCTTCGAGTGTGGGAGGCCATCACGGACGACGACGTCGACGAGGAGTGCGACGAAGGTGCCATGGCCGCCATAGCCCAGTCTATGCCGGATTCCGTGCTGATGACATTGGCGGAGTTCGAGACAGCAAGAGAGGCGTGGAACGCACTCAAAGAGATGAGGACCGGAGAAGATCGTGTCACGAAGGCTCGGGCACAAGTGCTGAAGCGCCAATTTCACAAGTTGCAGATGGAGGAAACTGAATCGGTGAACGACTATGCCATGCGTCTAACTACATTGGTGGGAGAGATCCGCGCGCTTGGTGCAAAGCTCGAGGAGACCGAGATTGTGGAGAAGTTTTTCAGTTCGGTGACTGATAAATTCACGTACATCATTGGCACGCTCGAGCAGCTTTACAACATCGACGACATGACCATAACGGAGGCGATCGGACACTTGCGGACATGGGAAGAGAATTCTCGTGGTTGTCGGAAAGGCAAAGGAGGAGGTGGTGACCAACTCATGTACTCACGCGCAGATTGGGAGTCCCCAAGTAGCAAAGGAAGGCGCAACGTTGGCGAAGGCTCAAGCAACGCGAAGCGTGGAGGACAAACCAAAAAAGGCAAAGGAAAAGGCAAGCCACAAGGTCGTGGTAAGGCGGACCGATCTAAAGAGCGGAAGCCACGGAACTTGGATATGTCCGAGGTCAAGTGCTATAACTGCAACGTGGGTCAATTTGCAAAGGATTGTCCAGAGCCTAACAAGCGGGAGATCAAGGCAAATTTGGCGAAGCAGGAAGACGAACGTGCAGGTCTTCTGATGGCCGAAGTTTGTGATCTCGTCCAAACGATGGTTGTAAAACCAAACCGGAAGGTGCTACTTCATGAGAAAAAAGTAACACCAAAGTTATCCGGAAGCCAAAACGTGTCGTGGTATCTAGACACGGGTGCCAGTAACCACATGACGGGGTGCAAGGAGAAGTTCTTCGAGCTAGAATATGATGTTCAAGGCTCGGTCAAGTTCGGTGATGGTTCAAATGTGGAGATTTGCGGGCAAGGCTCTGTCCTCTTTGAGGGTCTCACAGGAGAACATCGCATACTCACCGGAGTGTACTACATCCCAAGGCTTCGCAACAACATCATCTCTGTCGGGAAACTTGACGAGAATGGATGCAAGGTGAATATCGAGAACGGAGTGATGACGATCTTCGACAACCTCCGAAACGTGCTAGCGCGTGTGAATCGCACGCGGAACAGGCTCTATATTCTCAACCTTGATCAATCTCAACCGGAGTGTTGGCTCGCCAAGAGTGATGATGATTCGTGGTTATGGCATGCTAGATTTGGACACGTTAACTTCTACGCCTTGAAGAAGATGTCGAAGATGGAGATGGTATCTGGGATGCCGTTTATCGACCATGTTGATCGAGTATGTGACGGGTGCTTGGTTGGAAAACAGCACCGCAGGCCGTTCCCTGCTCAGTCTACCTATCGTGCAAGTGATGCACTCGAGCTGCTCCATGGTGATCTATGTGGCCCTATCACCCCAGCAACTCACGGAGGAAAGAAGTACTTCTTCCTTGTGGTAGATGACTACTCGAGATACATGTGGGTCGTTCTCCTACGATCTAAAGATGAGGCGTTTGAAGCGTTCAAGAAGCTGAAGGCTGCAACGGAGATGGAACACAAGCTGAAGGTTCGCGCTCTACGGACAGATCACGGCGGAGAGTTTACGTCGAACGAGTTCAACGACTACTGCGAGAAGATTGGCATAAAAAGGTTCCTCACGGCACCTTATACGCCACAGCAGAACGGGGTTGTTGAAAGGCGCAATCGAACCGTCGTTGACATGGCGAGAAGTTTACTCAAGAGCAAGAACTTGCCAGGGACTTTTTGGGGAGAAGCTGTCTCGACGGCGGTCTATCTTCTCAATCGGGCTCCAACGAAGGCGGTGATTGGCAAGACTCCGTATGAAGCAATTTACGGACGAAAGACGAATGTGTCTCATTTACGGACATTTGGGTGTGTGGCGCATGTGAAGACGACGGAGCCGCATCTCTCAAAGCTTGCCGATCGTAGCACCAAGATGGTGTTCATCGGATACGAGAGGAGTTCCAGCACCAAGGCATACCGCTTCTACGATCCACGAACCAAGGATTTCACGCGACGTTGTGTTTAAAGAAAACCAAGCGTGGAATTGGAGCGCAGCAGCCGACGATGCTCCAAACGGTAATATATTCATAGTTGAATTTCCAGCTGATGATGATGCAGGGGAAGACATCCAGGTGGTTGGCAAGACGCACAACCAAGGTGACCGCAATGGCAGTGATCACCATGGTGCCGAAACCGACGACGACGCGCATGGGTTGCAAGGTGATAGCGACAATGACGCGCACGACACAGGCGGAGATCTCGACAATAAGGCGCATAGTGATGATGACAATCAAGATGATGGTCACGATCACGACGACTACGCCAACGATGAAGATGCCAACGACCCGGCATCTACCACGCTCGAGACTCAACCGTCTTCCTCAAGTGCATCGACGCCGACACAATTTGTGTCGCCTCCTTCGCAAGCCACAACGGATTCTTCCGGGCCTCGTCGCTACAAGCCCCTCAAGAAAGTCTACAAGTACGCAAAGCCAGTTACACTCGAGTACTCCGATTTGTGTTTACTCGGAGTTGAGGAGCCGGCGAACTTCGTAGAGGCGAGCAAAATTTCAAGTTGGATGCACGCCATGGATGAGGAGATGAAGGCGATCAAGAGCAATGGCACGTGGACTTTGGTAACCCGACCTCCGAACCAAAAGGCCATAGGTTTGAAGTGGGTTTACAAGTTGAAGAAGGACACGAATGGTGCCATTGTGAAGTACAAGGCAAGCATCGTTGCAAAGGGCTACGTACAACATCAAGGAGTTGACTATGAGGAGGTGTTTGCACCGATTGCTCGAATCGAGACGGTGAGAGTGCTCCTAGCTTTGGAAGCACAAGGGGATTGAAAGGTTCATCATATGGATGTGAAATCCGCTTTCCTCAACGGCGACATCAAAAAAAAAGTGTACGTGGAACAACCCCTCGGCTACGAGAAGAAAGACGAAGAAGGAAAAGTTTACAAGCTCAAGAAGGCACTTTACGGGCTGAAGCAAGCGCCAAGAGCTTGGAACTCAAAGTTAGACCAAAGTTTGGTCTTGCACGGGTTCAAAAGATGTCCCCTTGATGATCCTAAAGACAGTCTACCAAGCACCAATGAACAGGTGAAGGTTGAAGACGCGACCAAGAAGGAGTGTCGGCGTCAAGCTACGGAAGAGACCATGGCAGTAAAGTCGGTCCTTGAAATGTTGCGAGGAACGACGAAGGCAACACCGAAGATAACGCCTAGGAGTTGCAGCACTCGCATTTGGGATCCAGGTCAAGAAAGTGAGTACGTCATATTTAAGGGGGTGAATGTTAGAGGTAAACATGGTCGTACTAGTCCGAACAGTACTCCAACTAATAACCGAGTAGTATTAGCTGTAGTACATCAAGTCGGATAGCTACGTACTAGGCTATCTTATGCATATATATATGCGTGCACCCCCAGCCCTTGTAACTAGATCAGATCAAAGCAATACAAAGAAGTATTCAACAGGACCGACAAGGTCCTGTGGCCATCATATCGATCTGTGTTTTCCCATCGCCACGTTACGCACGAGTTCCGCCGAAGGCGCCGAAGTGCTCGCTCACGTACGGAAGCTACGGCAAGGCATACGTAGATACGCAAGTCGCCGGCGAGACACGATCCAGCAGCTTGCCTGGCTTGGTTGCTAGCTAGCTAACTTTGCATGTACGTGTGAGCTCCTGGGTGATTTTGATCTAGCAACGATCAAAAGCCAACAGATCGGACACATCTGCAGCAGCAGCCGCTGTGATGAGGGCAAAGCTGCGGCAGCGTGTCCAAAGCGGCTGCGTGGCAGGAGCACCGCGGCCTCTCTACCGCGTCCTCTTCCCCTATTTCTAGCGGTCCGGCCGCCATATGTCCTCTTACTCAGCGAGCGATGGATATGTTTCCGGTCCTTTTCCCCTGCGCGTAGAGTGTGGGTGGGGGCTCCTGGCGGCTGTGGTGCGGCTCAGCCTGCGACAGTTCGGCTCGGCAGCGTGGTTCCTGCGGTTCCGGGTGATCTTTCGTGCAGCTGTGCAACCATTCGCTGTGGGGCAGCGTCCTGGTGCGGGCATGGTCGGCGGCTCCCGTTCGGCCCAGATCTGGGCCCCTAGGGCCCCATCTGGGTCGGGGCTGGCTGTTCCTTCCTTGAACGTGCAGCTCCCTCGAGGTCAAGGTGGTGCAGCGATGGTCTCCTGGTGGTGGCGACACCGGTAGTGGGCATGCTGCAGTGCGGAGGCAGGGGCTTTGCCGGCCTGTCTGGGACCGGCCAGCCTGGTGTGTCCCCCGCGGTCGCGGCCGGTCGGTCTCCGTGAGGTCGGAGGAGGCTATTCCCTCCCGCTCGACTGCATTGCTGTTATCCCCAGTTTCAGCCTCCAATCTTCTTCCCCCTAGGCCACATGCCGCTGACAGCAGTGAGGCTTTGAGGATGGCATTGTGGCCGTGGTGGCGCATGCGGCTCGATGACATGTTGGGTGGAGCACCCCGAATTGTCAGGCTCCGACGCGGTGACACTTGTGGCTGCCGCCATTCCTTTATGTAGGGCATCTGGTGTACTCCTTGTTCACCGCCCTCCGTGTACCGGAGGAAACCCTAGGACTCGTCCGATCAGCAGCGACGTCGTTGTCGCCTTCCTTGTTGAAGGTGTTTGCTCAGTACGCGGTGCTTCTGAGGGCTAGGAGCGTGATGTGACTTCTCCGGTGGGCGTTGCGGCTTCGGTCTTCATCATTTCTATCGATTTGCTGGTGTTGGCATTTGTTTCTTTTTTCTCTGGGCTTGGTTGTGCTGCAGCCCCGGCGAGCTCGATGTATCTTGTGCTTGATCAAGAACTTAAAAGTCAACAGAAAAATGCATAAACTGCATGCCAATGGTAACGGTAATGCCTACGGTCAACAGAAAGAACAGCAAGAAAAAAATAAACAAGAGGCAACCAACTGAACCGTAGGCATTCCAAACGAGATGGTAATGGTACATTTGCTACTAGTGTTTGCCTGACTAAACTCAATACACGGGGTGCTGGATTCTTGTTTACTTTGCTCCCTCTCCAGACTGTACATGCCAATGCCTGCGCCAATTTTGATAGTATAAATGCCTGCAAAAAAGGCAGCAAACTCTGACTATATAATTTACTGTAACCAAGAGCTGAGTTACATGATTCCTTGACACAGATCAAAATTTGAAATAATGTGCTGCTTATGATCACTGATAATAACGGGAGGTCTTGTAACATCATCCGACTACTGCACAATAACAATAATCTGCTCCAAATAAACAAACTTTTGACAGCAAACAACTGAACAGGATCAATAATTTCTTATTGTACATGTCAATGCCCAGATAAATACTGAACTGGCGATGCTTGCCTAATATTGGTCCAGACTATTATTTTACATATACAACAACTGCATAGATGTTAATATTCATTAATCTAAAAACTAGAAACTGAACATGTCACTGCCGTGCTAAATTTGGGCTGACCAATATTGACAAATCGAGGTAAAGCCAATACTGAAAAAAAATGCCTAGTTCACTGAATGTGGAGCAACCCATGACGGGGAGATATTCAGTACGTTAGTACCTTTGAGGTCACGGAGCTGGAGTGCGCAGCGATTTAGATGGGCATCCTCAAATCTGTGACTGCCGGTGTTGTCAATATCTGGGACATTGGAGAAATCTGGCATGGTCTGATATTCATGGGATCCTGAATTCGGTACCACCATATTTCTCTCCATCTTGGCTTGACGAAGGAGAATCGCTCTCGAAATTAGGATGAATGTACTTGTCCTCCTCCTCCTCTTCCATAGCAATCCAGATCTGGGACGCCCTCTGTTGCGACCGGCTTGGAACAGAAGCTGCCCATGGACATGGCAAGATGAAGATTGGAGGATTCGCCGGAGAAAATGCAAGAAATGAAAAGTGGATCTTGTGAGAGAAGAAACCTGAACAGGAGATCGGTGAATGACTCCGCACCGAGATTCATTGGCGAATCCTGAAGAATTCTTGAGAACCAGGCACGGGGACGGGGAGGGCGTGGTTCCTCCGCTCAATGCAGCTGCCTGTGCCTGAGGGGATTCAAAATTTGAATTATCTCCGGCTTGGGTGGATGGTGCAGCCTGGTCAGGGGGTAGTGGACGGGGGAGGTAGGCGAGTACAAGCTACTCCCTCCTTTTCGGTTTATAGGGCTTAATTCAAAAATCTCACCAACCAAGATAGATGGTGAGTGGTGGAATATTTTTGGTAGTTTGCAAAAGCACCTAATTAATGCTCTTGTTTTTCTCAAAAAATTATGTTTATCAATGCATTAATTGCAATGCATGCATGCATAAAGTATATGCATTGGTCAATTTTCTCTTAATACTTGCATGCAATGATTTAATGCACTTTGAAATCTGAACATGTGATGGGGAACAACCAAATTAAGCCTTATAAAATGAAAAAACTAAAATTTTGAGATAAGCCCTATAAACCGGAAAGGAGGGAGTAGACGCGATTGTAGGTAGGACGCCAGATACGACAGGACTTGTATTCCCCCGTATGCGCTGAGGAAACGGACATAGCCAAATTCGGGTGGGGCCATGTGGGGCACGCTAGCGCTGATCCACAAGATGGAGCGACGGCGATGATACTGGTTGCGCGCGCAACCAGTTAGGAAAGACCTTATTCGCGTTGTTGATCTCAATGTCTCGTTCCCTCCCACGCCAGGATTGCCCAGTGTCTCCCAAGGGCCCATGCATGACTCATGTGGCCACGTGAGTACATGCTCTATTTGGAGCCCAACCTGAGAAACGTGAGGTTTTCATGTAGACGGTGTCACCGAACTTGAAGAGAGCGCAGGAGCTTCTCAACAACTTGCCATGCAAAATCTTCGCATGTCATTGGTAACATGGAGGTAGAAAAAAACAAAATAAATTTGAATAGTTAAATCATCACACCCCGGTCCTGATGGCGATCCAATAATAGAATATGTGTTTAGTCATGTAGGCCTATTTTTCGCCGCCTATGGCATTTTTCTTTCCTATCTATGCCTTTTATTTTCTTGCTCCTTTTGTGAGCTTTTGCTAGACCAGAGACTTCGTTTTCGAACTGTGCATTAATAAAATGGCTGCATGCATCACTCTAATGCAGAGGCCGAGGGTATTCTTCCTTTTCAAAAAAATTAAAAAAAATCACAGCCCGGTCTTCTTGACGGTTCGTGAGCAATGGCTAAACCATGAGGTATTCCCATGTATTATTCATCAAGAAATGGTTATTCAGCCACATGCCAACACCACGCGCCATTACTACTCCACTTGGATCTCACTTCAACGGCCCGCTATAAATCAAGAGGATTGCAAATGAGCTTGCCGGATTTTGATCCATCCATTGAAGCACATACATGGATCGTGATCAAGAGAGACGCGGGCTGGTCTATCATGGCGAGGCCTCGCGGTCAGTGGATGCTTGCCTCGGCGGTGATAGAAGTGTTGCTGCTGACCGCGGCGCCATCAGCATCGCCAGGAGCAGGTGGTTATTCAGAAACGCCGGCACCGTCCAAGCCACAGCGTCTCTCTCCGTCACTCCCGATGGAGACCTTCGTAGTGTCAACCGGCAAGCAAGCGTGCATGTGCACAAAAGAATCTCCATGCTGCTCGATTGATTACTAGTTGGTTGATGTAGTGTTGGCATCGTCCTACTCGTGAGTTGATATTTGTAACACAAGAATAATTGTAAGGAAATAAAAGAAAAAACATGTGACATGAAGGCCGGTTTGGGCTCTAGACATATTCATATCGCATGGTGTGTTGGAATTCTGCCCACAGGATCGATCACATTAAATCACGATGAACACGCACACGCAGAAACTTTTGCCAAAGGCACGTGTCGTGCCTCTCTTCTCTTTATTGATTTTCTGTTTTCCACGGTGTTACAATCTATAGGATCTGCTGCATATATATATACAGCCATGAACCTAGCCGACCCCTAGCAAACCGACTCAAGCCTTGACTCCTACGCCTACACGAACCAGGACTCAACAGCGAACTAGTATTTCCTATACAAAAATACCTTTCTGGACATAGCACGACTATACTACCAGCTAAGCTAGGACGTATGTGCTAGTATTGACTCGACTCGATTAGGAAACCATCTAATTCATATGAAAACTGGACTCATCTAATTAGACTATCAAGATTACTCTAACAATCTCTCTTTAATCTTGACTTCATGTCTTCTGTGCTTCTCTCGTCTTGACATGCTGATGATCCGTCCTTTGTCGACACCTCCATCTCGCACCACGAGAAGTCAAATTGCTAGGCTTCATTGATCACAACAATCTCCCCTTCAATTTTGACTTGGCGAATTTTACGGATCACTTAAAATATGCCTTGGACTACCCAGCCTCGCTAGTAACGTGTGGAACACACCACCCGGTGGACTACACCATCCACCCTAGCGAGATACATGCCGGCTCCTTGTGGATCAGACCACCCTGTGCACTACACCATGCACTCCATCCTCATGTATAGACATGGCCTCATTGAAGAGACTCACCTTCACTGGCTTACCGCCCCCACATAGTTGAACTTGATCCTCTCGTCGAGACACACAGACGACCTGGGCTTCATCTTCACCGCCTCCTCACAGAGACGAGCACTTGGACATGACGACGACTGACGATCACGACCAAGATGTGCTAACTTGCACGACTCTTTGATTCTAACTCCCGGATGACGATCTTGACGACTTCTCGGCACCGCATCACCGCACCACCGCCCCCGTCAACGATCTCTATCCACCGCCTTGCCGACGACATCCCGCCGTCTTCCTCCATGTCGCTCCCCCGAACGACAATCTCATGATCCTCCTCGTCGCTGCACCACCCAGCGACAACATCGCCCGCCCCGAGGCACTAGTCGGGTCGCGACCCCGAGGCAAGCGCGGCTTCAAATCAACCTAGCTCTGATACCAATTGTTGAAATTCTGCCCACAGGATCGATCACATCAAATCACGATGAACACGCACACGCAGAAACTTTTGCCAAAGGCACGTGTCGTGCCTCTCTTCTGTTTATTGATTTTCTGTTTTCCACGGTGTTACAATCTATAGGATATGCTGCATATATATATATACAGCCATGAACCTAGCCGATCCCTAGCAAACCGACTCAAGCCTTGACTCCTACGCCTACACGAACCAGGACTCAACATCGAACTAGTATTTCCTATACAAAAATACCTTTCTGGACATAGCACGACTATACTACCAGCTAAGCTAGGACGTACGTGCTAGTATTGACTCGACTCGATTAGGAAACCATCTAATTCATATGAAAACTGGACTCATCTAATTAGACTATCAAGATTACTCTAACAATCTCTCCTTAATCTTGACTTCATGTCTTCTGTGCTTCTCTCGTCTTGACATGCTGATGATCCGTCCTTTGTCGACACCTCCATCTCGCACCACGACAAGTCAAATTGCTAGGCTTCATTGATCACAACAATCTCCCCTTCAATTTTGACTTGGCGAATTTTACGGATCACTTCAAATATGCCTTGGACTACCCAGCCTCGCTAGTAACCTATGGAACAAACCACCCGGTGGACTACACCATCCACCCTAGCGAGATACATGCCGGCTCCTTGTGGATCAGACTACCCTGTGCACTACACCATGCACTCCATCCTCATGTAGAGACATGGCCTCATTGAAGAGACTCACCTTCACTGGTTTACCGCCCCCACATAGTTGAACTTGATCCTCTCGTCGAGACACACAGACGACCTGGGCTTCATCTTCACCGCCTCCTCACAGAGACGAGCACTTGGACATGACGACGACTGACGATGACGACCAAGATGTGCTAACTTGCACGACTCCTTGACTCTAACTCCCGGATGACGATCTTGACGAATTTTCGGCACCGGATCACCGCACCACCGCCCCCGTCAATGATCTCTATCCACCGCCTTGCCGACGACATCCCGCCGTCTTCCTCCATGTCGCTCCGCCGAACGACAATCTCATGATCCTCCTCGTCGCTGCACCACCCAGCGACAACATTGCCCGCCCCGAGGCACTAGTCGGGTCGCGACCCCGGGGCAAGCGAGGCTTCAAATCAACCTAGCTCTGATACCAATTGTTGGAATTCTGCCCACAGGATCGATCACATCAAATCACGATGAACACGCACACGCAGAAACTTTTGCCAAAGGCACGTGTCGTGCCTCTCTTCTCTTTATTGATTTTCTGTTTTCCACGGTGTTACAACCTATAGGATCTGCTGCATATATATATATACAGCCATGAACCTAGCCGACCCCTAGCAAACCGACTCAAGCCTTGACTCCTACGCCTACACGAACCAGGACTCAACAGTGAACTAGTATTTCCTATACAAAAATATCTTTCTGGACATAGCACAAATATACTACCAGCTAAGCTAGGACGTATGTGCTAGTATTGACTCGACTCGATTAGGAAACCATCTAATTCATATGAAAACTGTACTCATCTAATTAGACTATCAAGATTACTCTAACAATCTCTCTTTAATATTGACTTCATGTCTTTTGTGCTTCTCTCGTCTTGACATGCTGATGATCCGTCCTTTGTCGACACCTCCATCTCGCACCACGACAAGTCAAATTGCTAGGCTTCATTGATCACAACAATCTCCCCTTCAATTTTGACTTGGCGAATTTTACGGATCACTTCAAATATGCCTTGGACTACCCAGCCTCGCTAGTAACATGTGGAACACACCACCCGGTGGACTACACCATCCACCCTAGCGAGATACATGCTGGCTCCTTGTGGATCAGACTACCTTGTGCACTACACCATGCACTCCATCCTCATGTAGAGACATGGCCTCATTGAAGAGACTCACCTTCACTGGTTTACCGCCCCCAGATAGTTTAACTTGATCCTCTCGTCGAGGCACACAGACGACCTGGGCTTCATCTTCAACGCCTCCTCACAGAGACGAGCACTTGGACATGACGACGACTGACGATGACGACCAAGATGTGCTAACTTGCATGACTCCTTGACTCTAACTCCCGGATGACGATCTTGACGACTTTTCGGCACCGCATCACCGCACCACCGCCCCCGTCAACGATCTCCATCCACCGCCTTGCCGACGACATCCCGCCGTCTTCCTCCATGTCGCTCCGCCGAACGACAATCTCATGATCCTCCTCGTCAACCACCCAGGGACAACATCGCCCGCCCCGAGGCACTAGTCGGGTCGCACCCCGAGGCAAGCGCGGCTTCAAATCAACCTAGCTCTGATACCAATTGTTGGAATTCCGCCCACAGGATCGATCACATCAAATCACGATGAACACGCACACGCAGAAACTTTTGCCAAAGGCACGTGTCGTGCCTCTCTTCTCTTTATTGATTTTCTGTTTTCCACGGTGTTACAATCTATAGGATCTGCTGCATATATATATACAACCATGAACCTAGCCGACCCCTAGCAAACCGACTCAAGCCTTGACTCCTACTCCTACACGAACCAGGACTCAACAGCGAACTAGTATTTCCTATACAAAAATACCTTTCTGGACATAGCACGACTATACTACCAGCTAAGCTAGGACGTACGTGCTAGTATTGACTCGACTCGATTAGGAAACCATCTAATTCATATGAAAACTGGACTCATCTAATTAGACTATCAAGATTACTCTAACAATCTCTCTTTAATCTTGACTTCATGTCTTCTGTGCTTCTCTCGTCTTGACATGCTGATGATCCGTCCTTTGTCGACACCTCCATCTCGCACCACGACAAGTCAAATTGCTAGGCTTCATTGATCACAATAATCTCCCCTTCAATTTTGACTTGGCAAATTTTACGGATCACTTCAAATATGCCTTGGACTACCCAGCGTCGCTAGTAACCTATGGAACAAACCACCCGGTGGACTACACCATCCACCCTAGCGAGATACATGCTGGCTCCTTGTGGATCAGACTACCCTGTGCACTACACCATGCACTCCATCCTCATGTAGAGACATGGCCTCATTGAAGAGACTCACCTTCACTGGTTTACCGCCCCCACATAGTTGAACTTGATCCTCTCGTCGAGACACACAGACGACCTGGGCTTCATCTTCAAGGCCTCCTCACAGAGACGAGCACTTGGACATGACGACGACTGACGATGACGACCAAGATGTGCTAACTTGCACGACTCCTTGACTCTAACTCCCGGATGACGATCTTGACGACTTTTCGGCACCGCATCACCGCACCACCGCCCCCGTCAACGATCTCCATCCACCGCCTTGCCGACGACACCCCGCCGTCTTCCACCATGTCCTCCGCCGAACGACAATCTCATGATCCTCCTCGTCGCTGCACCACCCAGCGACAACATCGCCCGTCCCGAGGCACTAGTCGGGTCGCACCCCGAGGCAAGCGCGGCTTCAAATCAACCTAGCTCTGATACCAATTGTTGGAATTCTGCCCACAGGATCGATCACATCAAATCACGATGAACACGCACACGCAGAAACTTTTGCCAAAGGCATGGGTCGTGCCTCTCTTCTCTTTATTGATTTTCTGTTTTCCACGGTGTTACAATCTAAAGGATCTGCTACATATATATATATATATATATACAGCCATGAACCTAGCAGATCCCTAGCAAACCGACTCAAGCCTTGACTCCTACGCCTACACGAACCAGGACTCAACAGCGAACTAGTATTTCCTATACAAAAATACCTTTTTGGACATAGCACGACTATACTACCAGCTAAGCTAGGACGTACGTGCTAGTATTGACTCGAGTCGATTAGGAAACCATCTAATTCATATGAAAACTGGACTCATCTAATTAGACTATCAAGATTACTCTAACAATCTCTCCTTAATCTTGACTTCATGTCTTCTGTGCTTCTCTCGTCTTGACATGCTGATGATCCGTCCTTTGTCGACACCTCCATCTCGCACCACGACAAGTCAAATTCCTAGGCTTCATTGATCACAACAATCTCCCCTTCAATTTTGACTTGGCAAATTTTACGGATCACTTCAAATATGCCTTGGACTACCCAGCCTCGCTAGTAACCTATGGAACACACCACCCGGTGGACTACACCATCCACTCTAGCGAGATACATGCCGGCTCCTTGTGGATCAGACTACCCTGTGCACTACACCATGCACTCCATCCTCATGTAGAGACATGGCCTCATTGAAGAGACTCACCTTCGCTAGTTTACCGCCCCCACATAGTTGAACTTGATCGTCTCGTCAAGACACACAGACGACCTGGGCTTCATCTTCACCGCCTCCTCACAGAGACGAGCACTTGGACATGACGACGACTGACGATGATGACCAAGATGTGCTAACTTGCACGACTCCTTGATTCTAACTCCCGGATGACGATCTTGACGACTTTTCGGCACCGCATCACCGCACCACCGCCGCCGTCAACGATCTCCATCCACCGCCTTGCCGACGACATCCCGCCGTCTTCCTCCATGTCGCTCCGCCGAACGACAATCTCATGATCCTCCTCGTCGCTGCACCACCCAGCGACAACATCGCCGCCCCGAGGCACTAGTCGGGTCGCACCCCGAGGCAAGCGCGGCTTCTAATCCACCTAGCTCTGATAACAATTGTTGGAATTCTGCCCACAGGATCGATCACATCAAATCACGATGAACAGCACACGCAGAAACTTTTGCCAAAGGCACGTGTCGTGCCTCTCTTCTCTTTATTGATTTTCTGTTTTCCACGGTGTTACAATCTATAGGATCTGCTGCATATATATATACAGCCATGAACCTAGCCGACCCCTAGCAAACTGACTCAAGCCTTGACTCCTACTCCTACACGAACCAGGACTCAACAGCGAACTAGTATTTCCTATACAAAAATACCTTTCTGGACATAGCACGACTATACTACCAGCTAAGCTAGGACGTACGTGCTAGTATTGACTCGACTCGATTAGGAAACCATCTAATTCATATGAAATCTGGACTCATCTAATTAGACCGTCAAGATTACTCTAACAATCTCTCTTTAATCTTGACTTCATGTCTTCTGTGCTTCTCTCGTCTTGACATGCTGATGATCCGTCCTTTGTCGACACCTCCATCTCGCACCACGACAAGTCAAATTCCTAGGCTTCATTGATCACAACAATCTCCCCTTCAATTTTGACTTGGCAAATTTTACGGATCACTTCAAATATGCCTTGGACTACCCAGCCTCGCTAGTAACATGTGGAACACACCACCCGGTGGACTACACCATCCACCCTAGCGAGATACATGCCGGCTCCTTGTGGACCAGACCACCCTTTGCACTACACCATGCACTCCATCCTCATGTAGAGACATGACCTCATTGAAGAGACTCACCTTCACTGGTTTACCGCCCCCACATAGTTGAACTTGATCCTCTCGTCGAGACACACAGACGACCTGGGCTTCATCTTCACCGCCTCCTCACAAAGACGAGCACTTGGACATGACGACGATTGACGATGACGACCAAGATGTGCTAACTTGCACGACTCCTTGACTCTAACTCCCGGATGACGATCTTGACGACTTTTCGGCACCGCATCACCGCACCACCGCCCCCATCAACAATCTCCATCCACCGCCTTGCCGACGACATCCCGCCGTCTTCCTCCATGTCGCTCCGCCGAACGACAATATCATGATCCTCCTCGTCGCTGCACCACCCAGCGACAACATCGCCCGCCCCGAGGCACTAGTCGGGTCGCGACCCCGAGGCAAGCGCGGCTTCAAATCAACCTAGCTCTGATACCAATTGTTGGAATTCTGCCCACAGGATCGATCACATCAAATCACGATGAACACGCACACGCAGAAACTTTTGCCAAAGGCACGGGTCGTGCCTCTCTTCTCTTTATTGATTTTCTGTTTTCCACGGTGT
>NC_057801.1:848912303-848927808 GCF_018294505.1 Triticum aestivum | reverse complement strand
ATATATATATATATATATATATATATATATATATATATATATATATATATATATATATATATATATATATATATATACAGCCATGAACCTAGCCGATCCCTAGCAAACCGACTCAAGCCTTGACTCCTACGCCTACACGAACCAGGACTCAACAGCGAACTAGTATTTCCTATACAAAAATACCTTTCTGGACATAGCACGACTATACTACCAGCTAAGCTAGGACGTACGTTCTAGTATTGACTCGACTCGATTAGGAAACCATCTAATTCATATGAAAATTGGACTCATCTAATTAGACTATCAGGATTACTCTAACAATCTCTCATTAATCTTGACTTCATGTCTTCTGTGCTTCTCTCGTCTTGACATGCTGATGATCCGTCCTTTGTCGACACCTCCATCTCGCACCACGACAAGTCAAATTGCTAGGCTTCATTGATCACAACAATCTCCCCTTCAATTTTGACTTGGCGAATTTTACGGATCACTTCAAATATGCCTTGGACTACCCAGCCTCGCTAGTAACCTATGGAACAAACCACCCGGTGGACTACACCATCCACCCTAGCGAGATACATGCCGGCTCCTTGTGGATCAGACTACCCTGTGCACTACACCATGCACTCCATCCTCATGTAGAGACATGGCCTCATTGAAGAGACTCACCTTCACTGGTTTACCGCCCCCACATAGTTGAACTTGATCCTCTCGTCGAGACACACAAACGACCTGGGCTTCATCTTCACCGCCTCCTCACAGAGACGAGCACTTGGACATGACGACGACTGACGATGACGACCAAGATGTGCTAACTTGCATGACTCCTTGACTCTAACTCCCGGATGACGATCTTGACGACTTTTCGGCACCGGATCACCGCACCACCGCCCCCGTCAACGATCTCTATCCACCGCCTTGCCGACGACATCCCGCCGTCTTCCTCCATGTCGCTCCGCCGAACGACAATCTCATGATCCTCCTCGTCGCTGCACCACCCAGCGACAACAATGCCCGCCCCGAGGCACTAGTCGGGTCGCGACCCCGGGGCAAGCGAGGCTTCAAATCAACCTAGCTCTGATACCAATTGTTGGAATTCTGCCCACAGGATCGATCACATCAAATCACGATGAACACGCACACGCAGAAACTTTTGCCAAAGGCACGTGTCGTGCCTCTCTTCTCTTTATTGATTTTCTGTTTTCCACGGTGTTACAATCTATAGGATCTGCTGCATATATATATACATCCATGAACCTAGCCGACCCCTAGCAAACCGACTCAAGCCTTGACTCCTACGCCTACATGAACCAGGACTCAACAGCGAACTAGTATTTCCTATACAAAAATACCTTTCTGGACATAGCACGACTATACTACCAGCTAAGCTAGGACGTATGTGCTAGTATTGACTCGACTCGATTAGGAAACCATCTAATTCACATGAAAACTTTACTCATCTAATTAGACTATCAAGATTACTCTAACAATCTCTCCTTAATCTTGACTTCATGTCTTCTGTGCTTCTCTCGTCTTGACATGCTGATGATCCGTCCTTTGTCGACACCTCCATCTCGCACCACGACAAGTCAAATTCCTAGGCTTCATTGATCACAACAATTTCCCCTTCAATTTTGACTTGGCGAATTTTACGGATCACTTCAAATATGCCTTGGACTACCCAGCCTCGCTAGTAACCTATGGAACACACCACCCGGTGGACTACACCATCCACCCTAGCGAGATACATGCCGGCTCCTTGTGGATCAGACTACCCTGTGCACTACACCATGCACTCCATCCTCATGTAGAGACATGGCCTCATTGAAGAGACTCACCTTCACTAGTTTACCGCCCCCACATAGTTGAACTTGATCGTCTCGTCAAGACACACAGACGACCTGGGCTTCATCTTCACCGCCTCCTCACAGAGACGAGCACTTGGACGTGACGACGACTGACGATGATGACCAAGATGTGCTAACTTGCACGACTCCTTGATTCTAACTCCCGGATGACGATCTTGACGACTTTTCGGCACCGCATCACCGCACCACCGCCCCCGTCAACGATCTCCATCCACCGCCTTGCGACGACATCCCGCCGTCTTCCTCCATGTCGCTCCGCCGAACGACAATCTCATGATCCTCCTCGTCGCTGCACCACCCCGCGACAACATCGCCCGCCCCGAGGCACTAGTCGGGTCGCACCCCGAGGCAAGCGCGGCTTCAAATCAACCTAGCTCTGATACCAATTGTTTGAATTCTGCCCACAGGATCGATCACATCAAATCACGATGAACACGCACACGCAGAAACTTTTACCAAAGGCACGTGTCGTGCCTCTCTTCTCTTTATTGATTTTCTGTTTTCCACGGTGTTACAATCTATAGGATCTGCTGCATATATATATACAGCCATGAACCTAGCCGACCCCTAGCAAACCGACTCAAGCCTTGACTCCTACTCCTACACGAACCAGGACTCAACAGCGAACTAGTATTTCCTATACAAAAATACCTTTCTGGACATAGCACGACTATACTACCAGCTAAGCTAGGACGTACGTGCTAGTATTGGCTCGACTCGATTAGGAAACCATCTATTTCATATGAAAACCGGACTCATCTAATTAGACCGTCAAGATTACTCTAACAATCTCTCTTTAATCTTGACTTCATGTCTTATGTGCTTCTCTCGTCTTGACATGCTGATGATCCGTCCTTTGTCGACACCTCCATCTCGCACCACGACAAGTGAAATTGCTAGGCTTCATTGATCACAACAATCTCCCCTTCAATTTTGACTTGGCGAATTTTACGGATCACTTCAAATATGCCTTGGACTACCCAGCCTTGCTAGTAACATGTGGACACACCACCCGGTGGACTACACCATCCACCCTAGCGAGATACATGCCGGCTCCTTGTGGATCAGACCACCCTTTGCACTACACCATGCACTCCATCCTCATGTAGAGACATGACCTCATTGAAGAGACTCACCTTCACTGGTTTACCGCCCCCACATAGTTGAACTTGATCCTCTCGTCGAGACACACAGACGACCTGGGCTTCATCTTCACCGCCTCCTCACAGAGACGAGCACTTGGACATGACGACGATTGACGATGACGACCAAGATGTGCTAACTTGCACGACTCCTTGACTCTAACTCCCGGATGACGATCTTGACGACTTTTCGGCACCGCATCACCGCACCACCGCCCCCGTCAACGATCTCCATCCACCGCCTTGCCGACGACATCCCTCCGTCTTCCTCCATGTCGCTCCGCCGAACGACAATCTCATGATCCTCCTCGTCGCTGCACCACCCAGCGACAACATCGCCCGCCCCGAGGCACTAGTCGGGTCGCGACCCCGAGGCAAGCGCGGCTTCAAATCAACCTAGCTCTGATACCAATTGTTGGAATTCTGCCCACAGGATCGATCACATCAAATCACGATGAACACGCACACGCAAAAACTTTTGCCAAAGGCACGGGTCGTGCCTCTCTTCTCTTTATTGATTTTCTGTTTTCCACGGTGTTACAATCTATAGGATCTGCTGCATATATATATATATATATATATATATATATATATATATATATATATATATAACCGAGTCAAGCCTTGACTCGTACGCCTACACGAACCAGGACTCAACAGCGAACTAGTATTTCCTATACAAAAATACCTTTCTGGACATAGCACGACTATACTACCAGCTAAGCTAGGACGTACGTGCTAGTATTGACTCGACTCGATTAGGAAACCATCTAATTCATATGAAAACTGGACTCATCTAATTAGACTATCAAGATTACTCTAACAATCTCTCCTTAATCTTGACTTCATGTCTTCTGTGCTTCTCTCGTCTTGACATGCTAATGATCCATCCTTTGTCGACACCTCCATCTCGCACCACGACAAGTCAAATTGCTAGGCTTCATTGATCACAACAATCTCCCCTTCAATTTTGACTTGGCGAATTTTACGGATCACTTCAAATATGCCTTGGACTATCCAGCCTCGCTAGTGCCCTATGGAACAAACCACCCGGTGGACTACACCATCCACCCTAGCGAGATACATGCCGGCTCCTTGTGGATCAGACTACCCTGTGCACTACACCATGCACTCCATCCTCATGTAGAGACATGGCCTCATTGAAGAGACTCACCTTCACTGGTTTACCGCCCCCACATAGTTGAACTTGATCCTCTCGTCGAGACACACAGACGACCTGGGCTTCATCTTCACCGCCTCCTCACAGAGACGAGCACTTGGAGATGACGACGACTGACGATGACGACCAAGATGTGCTAACTTGCACGACTCCTTGACTCTAACTCCCGGATGACGATCTTGACGACTTTTCGGCACTGATCACCGCACCACCGCCCCCGTCAACGATCTCTATCCACCGCCTTGCCGACGACATCCCGCCGTCTTCCTCCATGTCGCTCCGCCGAACGACAATCTCATGATCCTCCTCGTCGCTGCACCACCCAGCGACAAGATTGCCCGCCCCGAGGCACTAGTCGGGTCGCGACCCCGGGGCAAGCGAGGCTTCAAATCAACCTAGCTCTGATACCAATTGTTGGAATTCTGCCCACGGGATCGATCGCATCAAATCACGATGAACACGCACACGCAGAAACTTTTGCCAAAGGCACGTGTCGTGCCTCTCTTCTCTTTATCGATTTTCTGTTTTCCACGGTGTTACAATCTATAGGATCTGCTGCATATATATATACAGCCATGAACCTAGCCGACCCCTAGCAAACCGACTCAAGCCTTGACTCCTACGCCTACACGAACCAGGACTCAACAGCGAACTAGTATTTCCTATACAAAAATACCTTTCTGGACATAGCACGACTATACTACCAACTAAGCTAGGACGTATGTGCTAGTATTGACTCGACTCGATTAGGAAACCATCTAATTCATATGAAAACTGTACTCATCTAATTAGACTATCAAGATTACTCTAACAATCTCTCCTTAATCTTGACTTCATGTCTTCTGTGCTTCTCTCGTCTTGACATGCTGATGATCCGTCCTTTGTCGACACCTCCATCTCGCACCACGACAAGTCAAATTCCTAGGCTTCATTGATCACAACAATCTCCCCTTCAATTTTGACTTGGCGAATTTTACGAATCACTTAAAATATGCCTTGGACTACCCAGCCTCGCTAGTAACCTATGAAACACACCACCCGGTGGACTACACCATCCACCCTAGCGAGATACATGCCGGCTCCTTGTGGATCAGACTACCCTTTGCACTACACCATGCACTCCATCCTCATGTAGAGACATGGCCTCATTGAAGAGACTCACCTTCACTAGTTTACCGCCCCCACATAGTTGAACTTGATCGTCTCGTCAAGACACACAGACGACCTGGCCTTCATCTTCACCGCCTCCTCACAGAGACGAGCACTTGGACATGACGACGACTGACGATGATGACCAAGATGTGCTAACTTGCACGACTCCTTGATTCTAACTCCCGGATGACGATCTTGACGACTTCTCGGCACCGCATCACCGCACCACCGCCCCCGTCAACGATCTCTATCCACCGCCTTGCCGACGACATCCCGCCGTCTTCGTCCATGTCGCTCCGCCGAACGACAATCTCATGATCCTCCTCGTCGCTGCACCACCCAGCGACAACATCGCCCGCCCCGAGGCACTAGTCGGGTCGCGACCCCAGGGCAAGCGCGGCTTCAAATCAACCTAGCTCTGATAGCAATTGTTGGAATTCTGCCCACAGGATCGATCACATCAAATCACGATGAACACGCACACGCAGAAACTTTTGCCAAAGGCACGTGTCGTGCCTCTCTTCTCTTTATTGATTTTCTGTTTTCCACGGTGTTACAATCTATAGGATCTGCTGCATATATATATACAGCCATGAACCTAGCCGACCCCTAGCAAACCGACTCAAGCCTTGACTCCTACGCCTACACGAACCAGGACTCAACAGCGAACCAGTATTTCCTATACAAAAATACCTTTCTGGACATAGCACGCCTATATTACCAGCTAAGCTAGGATGTACGTGCTAGTATTGACTCGACTCGATTAGGAAACCATCTAATTCATATGAAAACTGGACTCATCTAATTAGACTATCAAGATTACTCTAACAATCTCTCCTTAATCTTGACTTCATGTCTTCTGTGCTTCTCTCGTCTTGACATGCCGATGATCCTTCCTTTGTCGACACCTCCATCTCGCACCACGACAAGTCAAATTGCTAGGCTTCATTGATCACAACAATCTCCCCTTCAATTTTGACTTGGCGAATTTTACGGATCACTTCAAATATGCCTTGGACTACCCAGCCTCGCTAGTAACCTGTGGAACACACCACCCGGTGGACTACACCATCCACCCTAGCGAGATACATGCCGGCTCCTTGTGGATCAGACCACCCTTTGCACTACACCATGCACTCCATCCTCATGTAGAGACTTGACCTCATTGAAGAGACTCGCCTTCACTGGTTTACCGCCCCCACATAGTTGAACTTGATCCTCTCGTCAAGACACACAGACGACCTGGGCTTCATCTTCAACGCCTCCTCACAGAGACGAGCACTTGGACATGACGACGACTGACGATGACGACCAAGATGTGCTAACTTGCACGACTCCTTGACTCTAACTCCCGGATGATGATCTTGACGACTTTTCGGCACCGCATCACTGCACCACCGCCCCCGTCAACGATCTCCATCCACCGCCTTGCCGACGACATCCCGCCGTCTTCGTCCATGTCGCTCCGCCGAACGACAATCTCATGATCCTCCTTGTCGCTGCACCACCCAGCGACAACATCGCCCGCCCTGAGGCACTAGTCGGGTCGCGACCCCGGGGCAAGCGCGGCTTCAAATCAACCTAGCTCTGATACCAATTGTTGGAATTCTGCCCACAGGATCGATCACATCAAATCACGATGAACACGCACACGCAGAAACTTTTGCCAAAGGCACGGGTCGTGCCTCTCTTCTCTTTATTGATTTTTTGTTTTCCACGGTGTTACAATCTATAGGATCTGCTGCATATATATATAGACAGCCATGAACCGAGCCGATCCCTAGCAAACCGACTCAAGCCTTGACTCCTACGCCTACACGAACCAGGACTCAACAGCGAACTAGTATTTCCTATACAAAAATACCTTTCTGGACATAGCACGACTATACTACCAGCTAAGCTAGGACGTACGTGCTAGTATTGACTCGACTCGATTAGGAAACCATCTAATTCATATGAAAACTGGACTCATCTAATTAGACTATCACGATTACTCTAACAATCTCTCCTTAATCTTGACTTCATGTCTTCTGTGCTTCTCTCGTCTTGACATGCTGATGATCCGTCCTTTGTCGACACCTCCATCTCGCACCACGACAGGTCAAATTGCTAGGCTTCATTGATCACAACAATCTCCCCTTCAATTTTGACTTGGCGAATTTTACGGATCACTTCAAATATGCCTTGGACTACGCAGCCTCGCTAGTAACCTATGGAACAAACCACCCGGTGGACTACACCATCCACCCTAGCGAGATACATGCTGGCTCCTTGTGGATCAGACTACCCTGTGCACTACACCATGCACTCCATCCTCATGTAGAGACATGGCCTCATTGAAGAGACTCACCTTCACTGGTTTACCGCCCCCACATAGTTGAACTTGATCCTCTCGTCGAGACACATAGACGACCTGGGCTTCATCTTCAACGCCTCCTCACAGAGACGAGCACTAGGACATGACGACGACTGACGATGATGACCAAGATGTGCTAACTTGCATGACTCCTTGACTCTAACTCCCGGATGACGATCTTGACGACTTTTCGGCACCGCATCACCGCACCACCGCCCCCGTCAACGATCTCCATCCACCGCCTTGCCGACGACATCCCGCCGTCTTCCTCCATGTCGCTCCGCCGAACGACAATCTCATGATCCTCCTCGTCGCTGCACCACCCAGCGACAACATCGCCCGCCCCGAGGCACTAGTCGGGTCGCACCCCGAGGCAAGCGCGGCTTCAAATCAACCTATATAGATATAGAAATATAATGTAGAACATATAGTTTACTATCAAAGCAACCAGAACCTTGTAAAAGTTTTTGTTCATGCAGGCATTGGCGTACACATCCGTACATGCAGGCTTATATAGTACCGCTAGAACAAAATACATAACACACAGTTTGCACACATGCCAAGGCAAAGGGGAGCATTGCTTCATTGCTTGATAGTTGATATATATGCCATCAAAAGAGCAGAAGAATAGCCAGTCTAAGTGAGCTAGCCAAATATAGGTGCAGTGCAGTAGTCATCGTTGCATTATAAAATAAGCCAGTAGTCAATTGGCTAAAAAAGTGGAAGTAGCTCAAAAACAACCAGAACATCTGTCCAGGTGACCCGTCCGGAGTAGCGCGTAGTAGAGCACCTGCACCCTGCATTCCACGCACATACGAATCAGTCAACGAGTCCATCAACAAGAAAGGGGTCGAGATTTCAATGTGGGGAGGAAGCAGCTGACCGTCCAAAGAAGACAGGCCAGTTATAGATGCAGAGTTAGGCACACTCGATTGTCGACGCCATCGCTGCTGCCGCTGCCCGGATCGGGGTGTCATGGAGGAAGCGATCTGAAGCATAAAAACTAAGCAAAATTAAAAGCATCAATCGCTAGAAGCATGTAGGCAATAGTACTGGATAACATTCTATTTTGAGACAGAGGGAGTATTACATAGTTCATCAAACCCATGTCAAATTAATCTAAAAAATGAATTACTAAACCTGCCTAACTAAATCAAACTCAAACCAATGAATCAATCGACACTAGCAGTAGTACACTGAAGAAATCGACACTGAACGGAGGCAATTAATATGTACAGCTAGCACCCATTTGCCTATATTCTGCACTTGAATTCAAACCAATCACTCTATTCCAGAGGTGACTGATTTATCCATGTTCGCTAAAATTCCTTTTTGATTTGCATCCACAAGAGAAAGCAGTAGCATTTCAGTTTTGAGCACTAGAGATCTCTCAGAATGGGAACCACAAACCGTACATAACAAGGGAAACTGACAAACAAGTCACAGCCCACAATCTCTAAAACAACAAAGACCAAAGGATGGCATTACCAACCTCTGAAATTAAACTCGCAGGCGCACAAGTAAGCACGATTTCCGCACAAGGCCCCTAACAGCTACCATGGCGGAGGTTCAAGGAGGCTAGGCCTCGCCGGCTTCTCCGCGAAAAAACAGAGGGTGCGCAGAGAGTTGGACAAACACGCAGCAAGTACCCTCAGGCTGGCCACGACACAGCTCTCCGACCAAAGTCATGCAACCTAGGCGACATCGACGGACGAGATCTAGCGCCCTAGCACCACAACCGCAACGGAAGGCGCCGATCCGGGGCCCGAGCAAGCATGTGGGGCGAAGAAATTTTTTGTCAACACGGCACCAAATCGGGGAGGATTCAGGGGAGGGGCGGTCGGAATGGGGGGTCACCTCGATGTCGTGCTCCTCGAGCTGGGCGCGGAGCAGCTCCGAGGCACGCGCCGTGGTGCTCCTGCCATGGGCCGGGCGCGCGAGGACGGTCGGGCTCCTCCCGCTTCTCCTCTAGAGGCCTCCGTCGTGCGCTGCTCCCACGCGGCCCCTGCATGTCACCCAAGGAGAGGAGAGGAGCGCATATGTTAGGAACCGCAGGAGAGGGATGGGAGGCGCGGAGTGTCATGCACGTACGTGGTCGTGGCGGGGCACGCCGCCATCCTGGCCGTGGACTGCCTGCCTGTGGTCACCGGGCCGGCGAGACGAGGCGCCGCGCGAGAAAATCGCAAGGACGGAGTGGTTGGTTGGCTCGGAGTGGATAAGGCTAGGGGAGAACGGGAGGGAGGGAGGAGCTCGATCTCGTATATGGTGAGAGTCATCGATGGTGGGCGGCGGCGGATCGAGATCTGAGGGAGGGAGGGAGGGAGATGGGGATCTGGGATCGAGGGGCGTGGGAGAGGGTGGAGCAGTGGCGCTTGGGGGGTGGGGGTCGAGCTCCGCCGGAGGAAGGTGGCCGACGCGCGCGAGAATGGAGATGGAGGCCGCGGGCTCTGACTTGGATTGGATCTGGGCGGCGGCGGCGATTGGGAGAAGGGGGCTAGGGTTTCGTGGGTGGACGAGGATGAGATGGATACGTGGTGATTCAGGAGGGGGTGAGAGCGACAAGGGGGCTGTGGGCTTCCGTTGGATCTGGGCGCATCCGACGGTGCTTAAGCCATGATCCGCGTGAGCTGATTTTAGACCAATCAGAATAGAGTATCCCCTTTGATGATGTTAAGACCATTTAAATTGGTCATAGTCGATTGAAAATAAGTTTTTGAATCATGTCTGTTATTTGACTACCTAAGAAATTTATAAAAATATGGAAATAAAAAACCTTCGCATTGTGTCACCAAGTGTGAACTACTTTTCAGTAAAAATAACAAACTTTGAATATTGTTAATATCATTAAAAAAAGTGTTCTAAGATATGAGTTTTTTGTAAGAGAATCATTTTTCGAGTGTCCAAAATGATATTTTTATAAAGAACCTAGCAAATATTTGTTGCAAAGTTGGAGCACATCAATTTTATAATTCACAATCATAGCACATGTGGAGCACATCAAATACTTTTTCAAGCTTATGTAGTTGTGTTTTTCTATTTGTTTCTCTTGTGTTTTTTGCACATGGGTGCATTTTGGAATGGCATAGTTCGTTCAAATTATCTCATATTGTGCACAAGGGTGCATATTGGAATGGCAAACAATGTTGCCTAAGGAAGTTTTCATTTTCTTTGGACAAAAAACCATTTTTATTTTTCGAGTGCCCAAAAGGAGGTTTTTTTGTGAAGGACCTCCCAAATAATTGTTGCAAAATTGGACCAATTCATTTTTATAAAATACTAGGACATATTTAATGCACAATTGACCAAATGGTTGGGTTTGAAAAGTTTTGATCCACGTCTCGTTAAAAAGACAAATTTTCGCCAATTCAGTTGGAAGCGGGTCAAGTTTGAATTGCAGCTGCCTCATAGTTTGCTATTTTTTTCCAAAAATCATTTGTAGGTACATAAGTATCTATTTAATCAGAGAAACACCAAAAAAATTCCAAGTTTCAACCACTAGCTAGGAACGGTCATTCCCGCCGTTTTGATCGCATTTTGAAACGGGCATAAAAAATTCAAAAAAAAATCAAAAATTTGGGAAACCTTCGCATTGTGTCATTATATGTGGCCAAGTTTCTAGAGCAAATAACAAACTTGTAATACGGCAATTATTTCAAAAAAGTGTTCTCAGAAATGAGCTATCATTTGTGAAGATTCATGACTTTCAAGCCAAATGATCAATCTTATGGCCACATTCGTGGCATAGTTTGTTCAAATGATCTCATATTGTGCACAAGGGTGCATATTGGAATGGCAAACAATGTTGCCTAAGGAAGTTTTCATTTTCTTTGGACGAAAAAACCATTTTTCATTTTTCGAGTGCCCTAAAGGATATTTTTTTGTGAAGGACCTCCCAAATAATTGTTGCAAAATTGGACCAAATCATTTTTGTAAAATACTAGGCCATATATAATGCATAATTGACAAAATGGTTGGATGGAAAAAGTTTTGATCTACCTCTGGTGAAAAAGACAAATTGTCGTCAATTTAGTTGGAAACGGGTCAAATTTGAACTGTAACTGCTTCATAGTTTGCTCTTTATTTTTTCCAAAAATCATTTCTAGGTACATAAGTATCTATTTAATCATAGAAACACCAAATAAATTCCAAGATTCAACCACTAGCTAGGAACGGTCAAGCCCGCCGTTTTGACCGCATTTTGAAACGGGCATAAAAAATTCAAAAAAAATCAAAAAATTGGAAAACCTTCGCATTGTGTCATTATATGTGACCAAGTTTCCAGGAAAAATAATAAACTTGTAATACGGTAATTATTTTAAAAAGTGTTCACAGAAAGGAGCTATCAAGCGTGAAGATTCATGGCTTTCAAGCCGAATGATCAATCTTATGGCCACATTCATGGCATAGTTTGTTCAAATGATCTCATATTGTGCACGAGGGTGCATCTTGGAATTCCAAACAATGTTTCCTAAGGAAGTTTTCATTTTCTTTGCACGAAAAATTCATTTTTCATTTTCCGAGTGCCCAAAAGGAGGTTTTTTTGTGAAGGAACTACCAAATAATTGTTGCAAAATTGTACATAATCAATTTTATAAAATACTAGGCCATATATAATGCACAATTGACTAAATGGTTGGGTGTCAAATTTTTTGATCCACCTCTGGTGAAAAAGACAAATTCCTGTCGATTCAGCTAGAAGCGGGTCAAATTTGAACTGCAGCTGCCTCATAGTTTGCTCTTTATTTTTTCCAAAAATCATTTCTAGGTAAATAAGTATCTATTTAGTTAGAAATACATGGTTTGATGGCGAGACATCGAGGTTTGGATGGTGGCCGAGGGCCCCAACTCTAGAGCGCTTAAGCTCGCATGCCCGCCACGTGGTCACCGCGTGACGTGGTGTTGCCATGTGTTCTGGGCGGCCTAGGCATGTCTAGTGGGTTGGGAACTCCCTAGGTAGGTGCTAGGAAGAAAATCACAACATAAGATTCTCACGAGGAGACCGATCGATGCTCAAACATGAATTAGCAGCCAAGTGTTTGATTTGCGGTACAGGAAATGCACACGGCTAATGGGCGTGAGTTTTGGCTGAGGATGATCAGTTACTAAGAAGACCGTCTTCACAAATTTTCACCTCAAAAGGAGGAGCCTAGGTGGTACTTGCTTTACAAACTACCACACTGGACATAAATACGAATGTTGAAGCTGGGCTCAAAATAATGAATGGATTGAGCTGGCATTTGGTGGAGGATGGTTATTTGGGCATAGGAAAGCACTGTAGAAAATGGATACCATTTGGACATGCCAAAGTGGTACTTCCTTCACAAAGTGCTGCTCTGATCAGAATAGGAAAATGAATATTTTTGAATTATTTTTGAACTAAGCAAGGAGTTTACATATTTGATGAAGATATGACCCAAAGAATTTATGAGATTTTTTTGGGAATTTTGGGAATAACAGAAATATAGGTTGCTTCACAACCTAGGGCAAAAACCGCCACATGGACATGACACATAGGCAAAACTGATGAGATGGCGCCTAGTCATCACAACCAACCATAATCTACAAGGCTATGTCCATCTATATTGGTCATTAACAACTAGAAATAAGGCAGCGGACTAGCACTGTTTGCTTTGTGACCTTTTCGTGTAAGGAAATTACGACCTTTCTGACCAAAATGGTCGCAATGGTTTAGGGTTTGGAGCCCCTCGAACAGCTTTTGACCAATTGGTCTGAAATGGTCATAGATCTATGACCAATTCTTTCAGGGTCACTGACAAAAGGTCACTAGTTGACATATTTCTTGTAGTGGACAAAAATTTGAAAAGTCCCCACATAGATTGAGCTCCTCTAACCTCAACAAGAATAGTAAAATCTGAAACTACCGCGCTATATGGTGAACCATCCGGAAAATTCATGCGAAGCTATGGAGATCTGCAGCACGTGCTCACGCAACATGTGTGTTCACATGATGTCGTAGTCAGTTACCCGATTTCTTTTCTCTAATAGTACAAGCCTGTCATCTACGTGATTAAATCATGGCTGTTGCACAACACACGTGGTTCATGTTTAAACTAAAGTAGTCACAACCCTCATGGCGCTAATTAGTTACATTGCACATACTTTTCGACCCTCAAAAATGAACATTTTTTTCTGTTATATTTACAAAAAGAGATATTCGTAATCTCAGATGTTATTATGGACTATCCAAATGTTAATTTACTACTCCCTCCGTCCGAAAATACTTGTCATCAACTTTATAAATTCGTGGTATTGTTACATGCATTTAAGTAATAATAAAACATGTATTAAGGTATAACGAAATCACCATATCTTTGAAAAGAAAACATCTCCATAGGTTTAGTTTTCTTATATATGTTTATGTATGATAGTTGATGTGCAAAGCACGTGCAATTTACTAGTTTTGAACAACAAGACAATGTTATCAAGTTCAGATGACACGACTCGATTCTTTGGTTATACATTTTGTTCTATAATTCCTCTAGCTAATTCATTTTTATGAAAGTTAAAACAACGGATCCGAGGAGGTACCTTTTGTAGATGAAGAAGAAGAGGTAGTACGCACATGTTGCATATACTGCCCTATCTTCTCGTGACCCCAATATCATAGATCGGTCAGACATTGATTCCTCCATAGGATTATATTGCTCTATCTTTCTGTCTGCCAGTTTTGTTCTCTTCTATAAACCCTTAAGGTGATGATAATGATGCACTGATACTTGGTGGGCTCAAACCATGAGCGAGAGTGGCGCTAGTCACACTTACAGAAGGTAATGGTAGCAACTATGAGGGCAAAACACACGTGGTGATTCTATATGCTTATCAAATAACTATCAAGGTTGAATGCTCATACGGCCATGTATGATCTTAGAAAATAATCTAGCTGTACAAATGTGCAACTATCGTTTGCATCGGACATCTTATCAGTTGATCAACGTCCGTGCTAATCTTGGCCGACCGCATGTGGTACGAATTCAGGTGTGTAACCTTGACGTTTCACTCACCGTGATCGAACACGTAGATACGCGCCTTGTTGCCGACGGCTTTTCTCGGGTACACTCTAGAAATGATGCTCATTCTGTCATGGGCTCTGAAGCTCTCCACTATAGAGTGGTCGATCTGCATAGAATGCATCATTGAGCATCGATTGTTAGTTAGTGCGGGGACATCGATCATATTAAGTGGAACAGTCGACTTCTAGTTCGAGGAGGGGGGGGGGCATCGCCCCCAGCTATGGTATAATCATTGAAAGAAAAAATAATTAGCCCAAATGTTCAATGGCTAGGTCGGCCATCGTCGCGAATGCACTCGACGTTGTCCTGTGTCGGTGACGAGAGCCCAAGGACCTCGAAGTAGTCCCTGCCCTTGATGAGCATGTCTATGATGTTGACGTGGTTGCCGCGAAGGGACTCGACCTCGGTGACCGGCCGCATGATCTGCTTGATGTACGGTGCAAGCAAGATCTTCCTGGGAATGGACTAGATGCCGACCCAGCGATGTATTATATGTCTATCGACTCTCCTAGATCGACTAAGACCATTGTAACATTTTTGGAAGTCAATGTGACACTCTATTGCATGCAACTAGACAATCCTTGAGATGTCATTGGTGTTTTACAGATTGCATCCTTCAGATTGCTGAGTTAGGTACTCTCATATTATATAGTTTTACCAAGACATGGAAATTTATTGATTTTGGATATGGGTTCGTCGTTAAAGTGTAACTTACATAAATTGTTATAGACTCGTTCTGTCCCATATTAGTAGTTACTGAAACGAATGTATCTAGA
>NC_057801.1:848908187-848912293 GCF_018294505.1 Triticum aestivum | reverse complement strand
GAACGGATGGAGTCCTAATGTGTCAACATGATGGCTTTGGATATTGAATACACTAAAATTAGAAAAGAGTACAAGCACATCAGAAGGTAGTACTCCCTCCGTCTGAAAATTTTTATCCCTCAAACAGATGTATCTAGCACCAAATTAGTGCTACATACATCCTATTTGAAAGACAAGTTTGGGACAAGCTTTTTTTAACGGAGGGAATATATGATCTACAACCATTAGCTACACATTTGTACCTAGCACACTGGACTGGTTGTCAATTTTAGTAGCAAATCCATCTGGAAAAAATAGTGGCCAATCGATCATTCCTAAATATACCAATTATTATTAGCTCCGGAGGTAGAAATTCTTTATGTCAGATGTTAAGGAGAAACAAATCAAACTAGTGCTCATCTGTGAGGGTAGTGGGATAGAGGCAATCTGACAATGAATAAAGACCGACGTTTCTTTCCACATCATTAAGTAGGTCCACCATGTAAAAACTCTTTCCCACTAACTCTTCATGTGCATGCAACTTATCATAAATAACCATTAACTATTTTTTTATGCACGTGCACTTGCAAGAAGGCACGTCATTCTCTCTTTTTTTGCAACTGCATAGGAGAGGAGATTATGTCATTAAAAACACAATCATTTCTACATAGCCAAATCGACCATAGTAAGGCAGACCCTCCCACCCGAATTAGCGTACTAATCGTATTTGGTATTCCGTCAAGCCAGTGAACATGCATATTGGCAACACTTGTCGGCGGATACAAATTGAACGCCATTTGGATGGCGGACCATGTAGAACGCGCAAACTTGCAGTGAAAAAAGAGGTGTTTGATTGTCTCATCGTGAGTACGAAAGCTACACTTCTTGCTTCCTTGCCAGTTGCGTCTAGCAAGATTGTCCTTTAGTTAGCACAACTCCTCTCCGAAGATACCACATCAAAATCTTAACTTCCAATGGAATCTTCGATTTCCATATTAGTTTATTCTTTTTAACTGGAACCTGTAAGTGCGATAGTGCACGATACATATAGTCAACTGTGAAACACGCCGATGTAGTTAGGTTCCAGCAAAACACACCCCTCCCTTGTGTCAAGTTAATCAAATCCAAACGAAATACTAGATATTGCCATCACACAAGGCGGAGGCCAAACAAATCCCTCCTAATTGGTACATTCGGTAGGAAAGAGTTGACAACGTGCTCAAGAGTATCATTCTTATCGCGTACTATGCGGTACAAGGCTGGATGTTTTTCCAGAAGAGTGGCGTTTCCTAGCCAATTGTCCTCCCAGAAACGTATCTCAGAGCCTTCCTTTATCGCAAAAGGATCCAAAGTAAAAAAAGATGTATCTTTACTGCCATCAGACTAGCCCCAAAAGGCGAGTCGCCAGACTTCCATTATGCCTGGGATATTTCTTTTTGGCCTAGATACTTGTTTCGCACTAGAGTTTGAAAAACACCATCCTCACTAAGTAGCTTGAATATCCATTTACTAATTAAGGCATCATTTTTGACCTGGAGGTCCAGAAGGCACCTCATTCTAGGGTTCTCTTTCTATCTATATATGTCTTGACGGCATACAATCCACTCCAAATGTCCAAGGCGAGTCCCCATTCAAATATTTGGTTGGACTTCATGTGTTGTTAATGTGCTCGTATGTTTTCGAAAGCCCAAACACCCATATTTCTCATTAGCATTCTCTTGGGCTTCTTGTTCAATGTTTTGTTTGCTCCTACAAGCCTTAGAATTGCGCCGGTCTTCCAAGCAACCTTTTTAATTACCGGAACTATGCTTCACCTAATGATGAAACATGCATGCTTGTGCACCACACACCAAACAAGGCAAATAAAAAGAATTAGAGCTACGTGGATATAATACGGTAAATGGCTGCAGTACACTTCACATGGTTGATCCGATGAGAAGCATGATTTACTCACCAGTGGGCCTGATGATTTATAAGCGACTTTTTTATAAAGAAAATAAAATTATGAGTTAACTTGCATTTTTTTCATGCGACCAACTTTTTTATTAATGCACATATGTATTTGCTATCATTGTTTTAGGTTTAGCCAAGGGTGGAGATGTGTCCACTGTCTCTACTCAATGTTGTTTGTCAAGGTAATAAATTAACTGAACAAAAATCACACTCATTTTTGAACTTTTCATCTAATTTTCTTAGATGTTTACACTAAAAAATATTTCTTTCAAAAAAATTATCATCAAATTATAATATGCTTCGTAAAATTTTCTCATGTTTTAAAACATCAAATTATTTATTAAGAGTTCCGGCAACAACACACGGGATATCATCTAGTTTATTGTACGACTTAGCCCAGTCGCATTGCCACTCTCTTGTTGCACAGAAGTTTCGATGCACCAGTCCTATCATTCTAGATAGCGCCCGTTCATGTGTCGGATTTATTTTATCTTGTTCTATTACTCGTATGATTAGTTGGTTATAAATGTTTAGTGGTTGCAGCAACCTCACCACTTAACCATTCCACACCAACTAAAGTATTGTCAGTTTTTCATACCCATGGTAATGAGTGTGCACTACTAGGAAAAAGCTTATACACAGAATCTTACCAGCAGCGCTCCCTAAAATACCACGCTACTGCTATTTAGCAACAGCGCGTGTTAAAGAAACGCGTTGCTGACAGGAAAATAGCAGTAGCGCGTCCACCGCAAACCGCGTTGCTGCTATAATTGCCATGACCTCGCCCCCCGCTAGTTATAGCAGTAGCGCACTTTATTGAACAGCGCTACTGCTATAGAAGTTAGCAGCAACGCACTTATGGGAAAACCGCTACTGCTAAGATCAGCCCACAAGTTTAGTCCCGCCTCGCTCCGTGAACAGGGTGTTTACCACCTTAAATATGTTATTTTTGAAACTACCACAACCAGTTGGTCTTCACTGAACTCTATGTGTAAAATTTGTGGCCGCAATATGAGTCCTCTCCGGTTCCTACCGGATAAGACTCATATTGACAATTCAGATTGTACACGAAAAGATCATTGATGGCCAATGTATTTTTGCATTGACGTATTTTTTGTATAGTTACACTTAGCAGTAGCGGTTTATGTGCAACGCGCTACTGCTTTTCTGATTATCTGTAGCGCGTTTTGGCAAACGCGCTACAACTATCCCTACCTTATCCCCACGCACACGACCGGCGCCCTCACTCACACTCTCACTCTCGCCCCCAGTGCTGATAACCGTCGTCGTGCGTCGCCGCCGCCGCCGCCTTCGTCCGTCCGCCGCCGAGGTACTCCCCTCCTTCCGTCCCTCCTCCCTCCTCCTCGCACATCCTCCCTCCGCCTGCGGCCACCCCTCCCTCCTCCGTCTCCGCCCTCCTTCCTCCGTCTGCGGCCGCCCTCTCCCTCCTCCACCGGCAGCCCTCCTCCCACCGCCCTCGACCTAGCCGCCCCTAGCTACCTCTCCGTCGCCCCCACCCCCTGCACTAGTTAGTACTAGATTTAGTAGTTGTAGATGTTAATTTAGGGTTCATAGCTAGTACTAGATGTTAATTTAGATAGTACTAGATTTTTAGTAGTAGTAGATGTTAATTTAGGGTTCATAACTAGTTTAATAAGTAAATTAATAAACTAGTTGAAGTAGTTGAATTAATAGAACTAATGTATTTTTAGTAAGATAATTAATATAACTAGTTGAACTACTTTATTTTTAGAAAGAACTAGTTTTTTTCTATTTATAGTAAGCTTATATTTAGTAAGAACTAGTTGAATTAATAAAACTAGTTGAACATGTCATATTTGTTGTTATTTTTTAGTTTAAGCAATTATTCGGGATGTATTAGTGATAACTTATATGGTTTCAGGTGACCACCGTCGTCCCCGTCACCGACCCCCTTCGACGTCCCCGCCGTCGTCCCCATCACCGACCCCCTCCGACATCCCCGCCGTCGTCCCATTCACTGACCCCTCCGACATCGAGGTGAGACCTGCCAAATATCCTTGTATATCTTGTGTTGTTGCTCAAATAGGATATGTGGTTGCCCAAGTGGCCCTTCATGTTCAGTTTACATCTCCGAGTGGCCTATGTTTTGCCGGAGTGTTGATTAATTTCCGTTCCGGTAAATTTCAGGCGCT
>NC_057801.1:848903825-848908177 GCF_018294505.1 Triticum aestivum | reverse complement strand
AATATGCCCTTTTTTAGCAAAGGTCATGCCGGATTTTTTCGTGAATTCTGGCATGACTTGTGCTAGAATATGTACATGTTTAATCTTTGAATTATGAACGTAGGAAATGTCGTACTCGGACGACGAGAGTCTCCCGGGGGAGTGTATGTCACGCCCAATATGCGACCCTATCCAAAAGGAACTCGAAGGTCCCACCAAGGATAGACCCGCATATTGAAACACTTTTGCAAGGTGGATATCATTCATCAACATTACATAATAGATGGGGATACATACATAAGGCATACAATGCCACATGAATACAACATCACAATACATCAGAGCATCATCCGGCTACGGATGAAACACAAACAGAAACTCAAACGACATCCACCCTGCTAGCCTAGGCTGCTGACCTGGAACCTATCCCCTGATCGAAGAAGAAGCGGAAGAAGAACTCAACGCAAGCAAGCATCGCTCTCGCATCATGATCATCGCACAACCTGTACCTGCAACTGTTGTTGTAGTAATCTGTGAGCCACGAGGACTCAGCAATCCCATTACCATGGGTATCAAGACTAGCAAAGCTTAAAGGGAAAGGAAGGGGTAAAGTGGTGAGGTTGCAGCAGCGACTAAGCATGATATGGTGGCTAACATACGCAAATAAGAGTGAGAAGAGAGCAAAAGGAACGGTCGTGAAGCTAGCAATGATCAAGAAGTGATCCTGAACTCCTGCATACGTCAAACATAACCCAAAGACCATGTTCACTTCCTGGACTCCGCCGAAAAGAGACCATCACGGCTACACACGCGGTTAATGTGTTTTAATTCGGATCTGGTGTCAAGTTATCTACAACCGGACATTAACAAATTCCCATCTGCCTATAAGTGTAGGCACGGCTTTCGAAAGATTATACCCTGCAGGAGTGTCCCAACTTAGCCCATGATAAGCTCTCGCGATCAACGAAGGATATACCTTCTCCCAGGAAGACCCGATCAGACACGGAATCCCGGTTTACAAGACATTTCGACAATGGTAAAACAAGACCAGCAAAGCCGCCCGATGCGCCGACAATCCTGATAGGAGCTGCACATATCTCGTTCTCAGGGCAACACCGGATAAGCCAAGCTACGAGTAAAACCAGCCCTCGAGTTGCCCCGAGGTGGCCCCGCATGCTGCTCAGTTCGGACCAACACTTAGACAAGCACTGGCCCGGGGGGCTAAAATAAAGATGACCCTCGGGTTGGCCGACCCAAGGGAAAGGGATAGGTGGTGGTGAGGCCAATGGTAAAACCAAGGTTGGGCCTTGCTGGGGGAGTTTTATTCAAAGCGAACTGTCAAGGGGGTCCCATAAATCACCCGACCGCGTAAGGAACGTAAAATCCGGGAACATAACACCGGTATGATGGAAACTAGGGCGGCAAGAGTGGAACAAAACACCAGGCATAAGGCCGAGTCTTCCACCCTTTACCAAGTATATAGATGCATTAATAATATAAGAGATATTGTGATATCCCAACCAAAATCCTGTCCACCATGGAGCAATCTTCAACTTCACCTGCAACTAACAACGCTATACGAGGGGCTGAGCAAAAGAGGTAACATAGCCAAGCAATGGTTTGCTAGGAAGGGTGTCAAAGGTTAGAGGTTCATGGCAATTTGGGATGGCTTGATAAACAGGTGATATGTAGCGCAGCAAAGCGATAGAACGAAGCAACTAGCATAGCAATGATAGTAGTGAGATCCAGGGTAGCGGTCATCTTGCCTGAAATCCCGCAAGGAAGAAGAACGAGTCCATGAAGAAGATGACCGGATGAAGCCGAACCAGGCGTAGACGAACGAATCCTCACGATCGCAACGAAACGGGAACTATCGAGAAGAAGCACACAACATAGTAAACACACCACACATGAACAAGGCATGATGCACATGATGCAAGACAAGACTACATGAAGCTGCTCATGGCAAGAGATGATGCAAACAAGAGCAACACACTAAGGCAAGTTTAAATGAGGCCGGGAACAACATATAACAATTCCGGTAAGTTGTCATATGCATATTTCGAAATTGGTCCAGATCTGAACAAACATTAAGTTGAAGTGGTTAAACAGCAAGTTAAAGAGCACCACGATGATCTACACGAGATTCTAGTCAAGTTACATATAAAGTTCATTTAGTTCGGAGCTACGGCCTAGAAGATATGAGCAAAACAAGTTAAACATGGCATTGATGCAAAATGCACCCAAACATCAAGCAAACACCTCAAAACAAGGATGCAACATGATAATATGGAACTACATGCAATTCTAAGCAAGTTTCATATAGAGCACACTCAAAACGGAGCAACGGTTCAACACATACACTCTATACAAGTCATAATAACAATCTGCCCAAAACAGCAACTAGGAATATTGCAAGCATCAAAAAAATAAAGCTACAACATCTCAACATGAAAACAAAAGGCATGGTCATGATGTACAGGTAAATCATTACAAAACATGAACACTGAGCTATCTCCAGAAATCACTAGAACATGCTCAAACACACATGGTAAGATTGCAAGTAATAACAATTCAGACTTTGCAGAAAATAACATCAGGTTGCAATGTTTAGAGCTATCAAACAACATGTTACAGGAACTTATCATGGCAAACAAAGACATGGCATGAAACTACTAATTGCATAGATCAAAAGTCCCTTACTGACCATAAGCCAAAAAAGGATCAGAAAATATGATGGCACCCACGTAAACATGGCAAGTTATAATACAGATTCATACATGGCGGAAACAGAATTATGAAGGCATGTAAATGAGCTTGTGCAACTCACTACAGAGCAAAACATGACATGGCAAGGCAACCTACAGTAAGAAGACATGTTTATGAAGCTAATCATGGCAATAGCAAGTTCATAGGGTGCATGGAACACTAGCAACAAACATGGCAACAACTGAACTTAATGTTAACAGGCTGACAGCAACATTATCAAGCAACTTTGGAGCAAGATTACAACAATCTACAGCAAGCTATAAATGCAACCAGGGGCATGGATGGATAGAGCAAGACATGTAGAACAAAACATGTTTAATGATCATCTCCAGATTATGCAAAGAATGACTAGTAGCAACATGTTTATATAGCATCACGAAATAACAGATTCAGCCTAGCAAAACAGCAACAGCAAGTACACTACTTAACAAGCTCGAATCACTCACCACAAGTCATTGCATGACAAGATAAGCATAGCATCAGCAAGAAGACATGTTTATGTAACAAACCAAGGCAAGAACAAGTTCATAGCATGCAAGGATCAACTACAACAACCTTGGCAAAGTTGAATAACATGTAAATAATCTGCCAGGAAACATTTTGAAGCAAAAGTAAAGCACGAAAATGACATGCTAGACTACTCCATAATAGCAACCAAGGGCAGTGATGGATAGAGCATAACCATATGTTCAAAACACTCTTACTGAAGTATCTCAAAATATGCATGGATCTCTCTGTAGCATCATGCTTACATGGCATCAAAATAACAGCAGAACAGGGACTAAAATCAGTAACATCACGAAGCCTAGTTTACATGCTTGTGCTAGTCACCACATTGATCACAAAAATACATGGTAATCACCTCTGTAAAGAAGACATAGCATAGATCAGAACACATGTAGACATCAACCTCATAGGATGCACACATCAATCATGGCAAAAATGACAAAAGAGCTTGTTCTGTTAACAGACAGCAGAAAACATCATGAAGCACTCTTACAACGATGATTCAGGCATCAAGATGACCTCAAATGAACATGATGCAATGGGATGAAATGAAGTACTCGTCGAGACGAACAATTTGACATATTACACGCAAAAAACGGAGCTACGGATGCAGAGATATGATGCAATGAACAGGAGCTAAAAATATGCAAATTACATGACTTAGCATAATTCACAGCGAGCGTCGGATAGTTAAAACGTGCACAGGCGGGTTTTAACAGGGGCTCACCCATTGGGCCTGGCCCAGCTGAGGAGAGGGAGGCCGGTGGGGGAGTCGGGCTGAACCGGGCTGGGCCTTGCTGGACTGCGGCTTGCGGGCCCACGTGGCCCATGCGGGCGAGCAGGCGCGCCGGGAGGCGAGGATGAGCGGCGGCGGCGCCGGTCGGCAGGGCACCACGAGGAGGCCGGTGCAGGATGGCGCGGGGCGGATCCGGCCGCCTGGCCACCGGATCTGGCCGGAGCGAGGCCGGATGGTGGCGAGGGCGCCGGAGGTCGACGCGGCGGAGCTCCTGGCAGAGGTGGTCCCCGGCGGCTGCGCGGGGCGCGGGCCCAGACGGTGGAGGCGCATGGCGGCGCGGTGGCGGACGGAGGCGCGGTCG
>NC_057801.1:848899952-848902730 GCF_018294505.1 Triticum aestivum | reverse complement strand
GCCGGGGCAGCGCGCGGGCTGGCGCTGGGGCGCGCCGAACGGGCCCCGCGGGCTGCGGTGGCGGATGCCTTGGGCCCGGGCGGGTCTGAGATGGGCCTCGAGGGCCGCGGCGAAGTGGGGGAGGAGCAAGGGCGACGTGGCGCTCTCCCGTTGGCCGGGAGCGGCCGCTGGGTGAGGTGGCACGACCTAATTGGTCCGAGTGATGTGGAGGCGCGGTGGACGTGTCCGGCCGCCGGGCGGACATGCCCGGCGGCGCGAGGAGGGAGAGGGCTAGGGTTGGACTGCGAAAATTCGGGGAGGGGCACATATTTATAGGTAGAGGGAGCTAGGAGAGTCCAAATGAGGAGCTGTTTTCGGCCACGCGATCTTGATCGAACGACCGAGAGCATGGAGGGGAGTTAGATGGGTTTTGGGCCAGTTTGGAAGGGTGTTGGGCTGCAAAGACAAAGGGGGGGTTTCGGGCTACGGGGTTAACCGTTGGAGTATCAAACGACCTCCAAATGGCACGAAACTTGACAGGCGGTCTACCAATGGTATACCAAGGCCGCTTGGCAAGACTCGGTCCATTCCGACAACGTTTAACACCCGCTCACAACGAGAGACAAAAGGGGGACGCCGGAGGGCATATGAGTGCCGGATTGCAAAACAGACAACGGGGAAAATGCTCGGATGCATGAAACGAACACGAATGCAATGCAATGCACATGATGACATGATAAAATGCAACACGCAAGCAAATGACATGGCAACAACGACGAATAACTGGCAGACAACTGGCGCATCGAATCCGGGGTGTTACAACACTCCTCCACTAACAAGAGATCTCGTCCCGAGATCTTAGGACCGAGACGGAAGGAAAAAGGGATGAGGTGAAATAAGAACTAAAGAGAAGAAGCAAAAAATCGAGAGCACTCGAGAATAAGAGAGAAACAAAGAGAATGACGAGAATCGAAGGCTCACGGAATCAGATAGACTATGAAACCACTCCGGTTAGAACGAGATAAGAAAGGAATATGAATGGAAGGATTTAGGCAGCACTCCGGCTGAAACATGGAGGAATAGAACACGAGCTTGAGAGGATGGAATGATACTTGATGAGGAACAACACAAAACCTCCGGAAGAATTGAAATAGTGGAATGAAAAGAACTTGGAAGGATTGGCTGGGGTTGTTGAGAAAATCAACAACGAAAGAATAAGCTTGTTGTGGACTTATGGAAAACATCTCAAACTTATGAGGTGATAACCGACCACAAACGGAAATGATTGGATAGCTTAGAAGAACGAAGAAATGCAAAACTCCACTTCCGAATAAAATGAAGAATTATTTGCGCTTCGAGCGAGAAGAAAAGATACTTGAACTCCTCCAACAAGAATCTTGATGAACACTTGAAGAATGAATTAAATCATGAACAACCACCATGAAGAACTCCAGTGACAAAAGGATGATGAGATAAAATGAAGGAATAAAGAATAAGATTAAAGATTGCGGTGATTTAGATGGAGCTTTGCAACAAAATGGCCGAGGAAAATTTGAACTCCGGAAAAGAAAAATGAATCACATGGAATCAAGAATTTATTCCTCACGAACAAACTCCGAAGGAAGGGATTTCTCACTGGGATGAAATAAGAATAAGATTTATTGTATGTTTATCCTTCATCAAATTAACTTGATGACAATCAATGGATTTTGCATACTACTTATTCTTCTTGGAAAGGATTGAGAAGGGATAGCACTAAACTTGAGAAAGTCTTCATGAACCACCGATAGGATTGAAAGAAGGAATGGATTAATATGATAACAAAGGTAAAAGAATCTGAATGAACCACCGTAAGAATTCGAAAATGACTGATGAAAGAGACTGAATCACCAGGAAGAATTAGAAGAACCAATATGCTCGAGGGGATTTAGATGCAAAAGAACAAAGAGATCATGAGCTGATTAAAGAACACTTTAACGAAGCACCGGGATAAATAGAGAACGATAACTGGAATGATGGCCTCCGGTGAAAGAAATGGAAAAACAACTCCTGACATGCTCCGAATGGGTAAGCAAAGGAATATCTGACAAATGGAATAATTCGAGACTGACAACATGAAGCCAGAACCGTGAATCTTCGAGAGAACGGGCATAATTTAGGGGAAAACTCTTCTGCGATCTTCAAATGACGACGAGAAACACCAACAAAATTACTGAGATACTCTGGGAGAATGAAAAGCGAAGAGGTTGAGCCAATAATGAAATGATTTGAAATCGATCTTGGAAAGGCATCTGACTGATGAAATTCATTCTTACGTCAGACTTGAAAATAATTTGAGAATAACCCCGGGAGAATTAGAAGAGTCAGGTAAGATCCTGGGAAAAGACCTGTGGGTTAGGGCCCACTAAAGAAAAAAAACACCGTTGGAAATGGATGTTGAACAGATAGATGATGCACTAGAACAATTCAAATATTTGAATGAGGTGACAACCTCGAATTAATTGGAACACTGACGAATCTCCTTAGATGTCTTGAACACTCCGGAAGGATAGACTGGCGAGAGGCGAACGAGCAGGGAAAACACTTGATCCAAGGAAAATAATGTGATCAACCCGAAAAACTTGAATTGAGTCCATCGGAGAAGAAAAGGGATGAAGAATGTCAACTAAGACGAGAATTCACCGGTTGAAATAATTGAGGGAAGACTGAAGAACCTCCGTACGAATGAAATTGATCTCCGAAACAGACTCAGGCTTCGGGAAGAAGAGGGTGGGAGGGCGGGAAAACAAAGGCAACTTG
>NC_057801.1:848894185-848899942 GCF_018294505.1 Triticum aestivum | reverse complement strand
GTGACAAAAGGATGATGAGATAAAATGAAGGAATAAAGAATAAGATTAAAGATTGCGGTGATTTAGATGGAGCTTTGCAACAAAATGGCCGAGGAAAATTTGAACTCCGGAAAAGAAAAATGAATCACATGGAATCAAGAATTTATTCCTCACGAACAAACTCCGAAGGAAGGGATTTCTCACTGGGATGAAATAAGAATAAGATTTATTGTATGTTTATCCTTCATCAAATTAACTTGATGACAATCAATGGATTTTGCATACTACTTATTCTTCTTGGAAAGGATTGAGAAGGGATAGCACTAAACTTGAGAAAGTCTTCATGAACCACCGATAGGATTGAAAGAAGGAATGGATTAATATGATAACAAAGGTAAAAGAATCTGAATGAACCACCGTAAGAATTCGAAAATGACTGATGAAAGAGACTGAATCACCAGGAAGAATTAGAAGAACCAATATGCTCGAGGGGATTTAGATGCAAAAGAACAAAGAGATCATGAGCTGATTAAAGAACACTTTAACGAAGCACCGGGATAAATAGAGAACGATAACTGGAATGATGGCCTCCGGTGAAAGAAATGGAAAAACAACTCCTGACATGCTCCGAATGGGTAAGCAAAGGAATATCTGACAAATGGAATAATTCGAGACTGACAACATGAAGCCAGAACCGTGAATCTTCGAGAGAACGGGCATAATTTAGGGGAAAACTCTTCTGCGATCTTCAAATGACGACGAGAAACACCAACAAAATTACTGAGATACTCTGGGAGAATGAAAAGCGAAGAGGTTGAGCCAAGAATGAAATGATTTGAAATCGATCTTGGAAAGGCATCTGACTGATGAAATTCATTCTTACGTCAGACTTGAAAAGAATTTGAGAATAACCCCGGGAGAATTAGAAGAGTCAGGTAAGATCCTGGGAAAAGACCTGTGGGTTAGGGCCCACTAAAGAAAAAAAACACCGTTGGAAATGGATGTTGAACAGATAGATGATGCACTGGAACAATTCAAATATTTGAATGAGGTGACAACCTCGAATTAATTGGAACACTGACGAATCTCCTTAGATGTCTTGAACACTCCGGAAGGATAGACTGGCGAGAGGCGAACGAGCAGGGAAAACACTTGATCCAAGGAAAATAATGTGATCAACCCGAAAAACTTGAATTGAGTCCATCGGAGAAGAAAAGGGATGAAGAATGTCAACGAAGACGAGAATTCACCGGTTGAAATAATTGAGGGAAGACTGAAGAACCTCCGTACGAATGAAATTGATCTCCGAAACAGACTCAGGCTTCGGGAAGAAGAGGGTGGGAGGGCGGGAAAACAAAGGCAACTTGGAAGGGGGAACCGACGAATATCTTGAAGAGAAAACACCGGTTGAAAGAAAGAAAAGGCTCGCACGAGTAGGATGCATACTCGATTACGGACTCGGACTCCCAGGAGAAAAAGGGTGGGCGGGTGGGAAAAGAAAACAACTGAGGATTGAACTTGGCAAAGATGAAGAGGCTCGAGTCAACTTGACGAGAAGTGCACCGGATGAAAAGAGCTGGGAACCCACGATCGGAAACCAACTGCGTGATCCTAAAAAAATTTTGAAGAAGAAGAGGAGTAATTCAAAACACCTATGTCAAGATTCCTTACCAGAGCGACGAAGGGGCATAGGAGTAAAAAGAATTCCTACTCTCCGATATAACTAGACTCAGAAAACAGTTTTTATTCTAGACTCAACAATGGCCAAACTATACGATCAATCAAGGGGGCTCCTAGGGTCGGTCGAGGCTCTGATACCAACTTGTCACGCCCAATATGCGACCCTATCCAAAAGGAACTCGAAGGTCCCACCAAGGATAGACCCGCATATTGAAACGCTTTTGCAAGGTGGATATCATTACATCAACATTACATAATAGATGGGGATACATAGATAAGGCATACAATGCCACATGAATACAACATCACAATACATTAGAGCATCATCCGGCTACGGATGAAACACAAACAGAAACTCAAACGACATCCACCCTGCTAGCCCAGGCTGCTGACCTGGAACCTATCCCCTGATCGAAGAAGAAGCGGAAGAAGAACTCAACGCAAGCAAGCATCACTCTCGCGTCATGATCATCGCACAACCTGTACCTGCAACTGTTGTTGTAGTAATCTGTGAGCCACGAGGACTCAGCAATCCCATTACCATGGGTATGAAGACTAGCAAAGCTTAAAGGGAAAGGAAGGGGTAAAGTGGTGAGGTTGCAGCAGCGACTAAGCATGATATGGTGGCTAACATACGCATATAAGAGCGAGAAGAGAGCAAAAGGAACGGTCGTGAAGCTAGCAATGATCAAGAAGTGATCCTGAACTCCTGCTTAGGTCAAACATAAGCCAAAGACCGTGTTCACTTCCCGGACTCCGCCGACAAGAGACCATCACGGCTACACACGCGGTTGATGCGTTTTAATTCGGATCTGGTGTCAAGTTATCTAGAATCGGACATTAACAAATTCCCATCTGCCTATAACCGCAGGCACGGCTTTTGAAAGATTATACCCTGCAGGGGTGTCCCAACTTAGCCCATGATAAGCTCTCGCGATCAACGAAGGATATACCTTCTCCCAGGAAGACCCGATCAGACTCGGAATCCCGGTTTACAAGACATTTCGACAATGGTAAAACAAGACCAGCAAAGCCGCCCGATGCGCCGACAATCCCGATAGGAGCTGCACATATCTCGTTCTCAGGGCAACACCGGATAAGTCAAGCTACGAGTAAAACCAGCCCTCGAGTTGCCCCGAGGTGGCCCCGCAGGCTGCTCAGTTCGGACCAACACTTAGACAAGCACTGGCCCGGGGGGCTAAAATAAAGATGACCCTCGGGTTGGCCGACCCAAGGGAAAGGGATAGGTGGTGGTGAGGCAAATGGTAAAACCAAGGTTGGGCCTTGCTGGAGGAGTTTTATTCAAAGCAAACTGTCAAGGGGGTCCCATAAATCACCCGACCGCGTAAGGAAGGCAAAATCCGGGAACATAACACCGGTATGACGGAAACTAGGGCGGCAAGAGTGGAACAAAACACTAGGCATAAGGCCGAGTCTTCCGCCATTTACCAAGTATATAGATGCATTAATAATATAAGAGATATTGTGATATCCCAACCAAAATCCTGTCCACCATGGAGCAATCTTCAACTTCACCTGCAACTAACAACGCTATAAGAGCGGCTGAGCAAAAGCGGTAACATAGCCAAGCAACGGTTTGCTAGGAAGGGTGTCAAAGGTTAGAGGTTCATGGCAATTTGGGATGGCTTGATAAACAGGTGATAGGTAGCGCAGCAAAGCGATAGTACGAAGCAACTAGCATAGCAATGATAGTAGTGAGATCCAGGGTAGCGGTCATCTTGCCTGAAATCCCGCAAGGAAGAAGAACGAGACCATGAAGAAGATGACCGGATGAAGCCGAACCAAGCATAGACGAACGAATCCTCACGATCGCAACGAAACGAGAATTGTCGAGAAGAAGCACACAACATAGTGAACACACCACACATGAACAAGGCGTGATGCACATGATGCAAGACAAGACTACATGAAGCTACTCATGGCAAGAGATGATGCAAACAAGAGCAACACACTAAGGCAAGTTTAAATGAGGCCGGGAACAACATATAACAATTCCGGTAAGTCCTCATATGCATATTTCGAAATTGGTCCAGATCTGAACAAACATTAAGTTGAAGTGGTTAAACAGCAAGTTAAAGAGCACCACGATGATCTACATGAGATTCTAGTCAAGTTACATATAAAGTTCATTTAGTTCGGAGCTACGGCCTAGAAGATATGAGCAAAACAAGTTAAACATGGCATTGATGCAAAATGCACCCAAACATCAACCAAACACCTCAAAACAAGGATTCAACATGATAATATGGAACTACATGCAATTCTAAGCAAGTTTCATATAGAGCACACTCAAAACGGAGCAACGGTTCAACACATACACTCTATACAAGTCATAATAACAATCTGCCCAAAACAACAACTAGGCATTTTGCAAGCATAAAAAAAAAAGCTACGGCATCTCAACATGAAAACAAAATGCATGGACATGATTTACAGGTAAAGCATTACAAAACATGAACACTGAGCTATCTCCAGAAATCACTAGAACATGCTCAAACACACATGGTAAGATTGCAAGTAATAACAATTCAGAATTTGCAGAAAATAACATCAGGTTGCAATGTTTAGAGCTATCAAACAACATGTTACATGAACTTATCATGGCAAACAAACACATGGCATGAACCTACTAATTGCATATATCAAAAGTCCCTTACTGACCATAAGCCAAAAAAGGATCATAAAATATGATGGCACCCACGTAAACATGGCAAGTTATAATACAGATTCATACATGGCAGAAACAGAAATATGAGGGCATGTAAATGAGCTTGTGCAACTCACTACAGAGCAAAACATGACATGGCAAGGCAACCAACAGTAAGAAGACATGTTTATGAAGCTAAGCATGGAAATAGCAAGTTCATAGGGTGCATGGAACACTAGCAACAAACATGGCAACAACTGAACTTAATGTTAACAGGCTGACAGCAACATTATCAAGCAACTTTGGAGCAAGATTACAATAATCTACAGCAAGCTATAAATGCAACCAGGGGCATGGATGGATAGAGCAAGACATGTAGAACAAAACATGTTTAATGATCATCTCCAGATTATGCATAGAATGACTAGTAGCAACATGTTTATATAGCATCACGAAATAACAGATTCAACATAGCAAAACAGCAACAGCAAGTACACTACTTAACAAGCTCGAATCACTCACCACAAGTCATTGCATGACAAGATAAGCATAGCATCAGCAAGAAGACATGTTTATGTAAAAAACCAAGGCAAGAACAAGTTCATAGCTTGCAAGGATCAACTACAACAACCTTGGCAAAATTGAATAACATGTAAACAATCTGCCAGGAAACATTTTGAAGCAAAAGTAGAGCACGAAAATGACATGCTAGACTACTCCATAATTGCAACCAAGGGCAGTGATGGATAGAGCATAACCATATGTTCAAAACACTCTTACTGAAGTATCTCAAAATATGCATGGATCTCTCCGTAGCATCATGTTTACATGGCATCAAACTAACAGCAGAACAGGGACTAAAATCAGTAACATCACGAAGCCTAGTTTACATGGTTGTGCTAGTTACCACATTGATCACAAAAATACATGGTAATCACCTCTATAAAGAAGACATAGTATAGATCAAAACACATGTAGACATCAACCTCATAGGATGCACACATCAATCATGGCAAAAATGACAAAAGAGCTTGTTCTGTTAACAGACAGCAGAAAACATCATGAAGCACTCTTACAACAATGATTCAGGCATCAAGATGACCTCAAATGAACATGATGCAATGGAATGAAATGAAGTACTCGTCGAGACGAACAATTTGGCATATTACACGCACAAAACGGAGCTACGGATGCAGAGATACGATGCAACGAACAGGAGCTAAAAATATGCAAATTACATGACAACACAATTCACAGCGAGCGTCGGATAGTTAAAACGTGCACGGGCGGGTTTTAACAGGGGCTCACCCATTGGGCCTGGCCCAGCTGAGGAGAGGGAGGCCGGTGGGGGAGTCGGGCTGAACCGGGCTGGGCCTTGCTGGACTGCGGCTTGCGGGCCCACGTGGCCCATGTGGGCGAGCAGGCGCGCC
>NC_057801.1:848891018-848893850 GCF_018294505.1 Triticum aestivum | reverse complement strand
GGAGGCGCATGGCGGTGCGGTGGCGGACGGAGGCGCGGTCGGGGGCGACTGGCGGCGGGGCAGAGCCGGTGAGCTCCGGCGACTCGCCGGCCGGAGGCGGGGCGCGGCGGCTCCGGTCACCGGCGGGAGGAGCCGGGGCGGCGCGTGGGCAGGCGCTGGGGCCCGGAGGCGGAGTCGCGCGGGACGGGCCCCGCGGGCTACGGCGGCGGATGCCTCGGGCCCGGGCGGGTCCGAGATGGGCCTCGAGGGCCGCGGCGAAGTGGGGGAGGAGCAAGGGCGACATGGCGCTCTCCCGTTGGCCGGGAGCGGCCGCTGGGTGAGGTGGCACGACCTAATTGGTCCGAGTGATGTGGAGGCGCGGTGGACGTGTCCGGCCGCCGGGCGGACATGCCCGGCGGCGCGAGGAGGGAGAGGGCTAGGGTTGGACTGCGAAAATTCGGGGAGGGGCACATATTTATAGGTAGAGGGAGTTAGGAGAGTCCAAATGAGGAGCGGTTTTCGGCCACGCAATCGTGATCGAACGACCGAGAGCATGGAGGGGAGTTTGATGAGTTTTGGGACAGTTTGGAAGGGTGTTGGGCTGCAAAGACAAAGGGGGGGTTTCGGGCTACGCGGTTAACCGTTGGAGTATCAAACGACCTCCAAATGGCATGAAACTTGACAGGCGGTCTACCAGTGATATACCAAGGCAGCTTGGCAAGACTCTGTCCATTCCGAGAACGTTTAACACCCGCTCACAACGAGAGACAAAAGGGGGACGCCGGAGGGCATATGAGTGCCGGATTGCAAAACGGACAACGGGGAAAATGCTCGGATGCATGAGACGAACACGAATGCAATGCAATGCACATGATGACATGATAAAATACAACACGCAAGCAAATGACATGGCAACAACGACGAATAACTGGCAGACAACTGGCGCATCGAATCCGGGGCGTTACAACACTCCACTAACAAGAGATCTCGTCCCGAGATCTTAGGACCGAGACGGAAGGAAAAAGGGATGAGGTGAAATAAGAACTGAAGAGAAGAAGCAAAAAATCTAGAGCACTCGAGAATAAGAGAGGAACGATGAGAATGACGAGAATCGAAGGCTCACGAAATCAGATAGACTATGAAAGCACTCCGCTTAGAACGAGATAAGAAAGGAATATGAATGGAAGGATTTAGGCAGCACTCCGGCTGAAACATGGAGGAATAGAACACAAGCTTGAGAGGATGGAATGATACTTGATGAGGAACAACACAAAACCTCCGGAAGAATTGAAATAGTGGAATGAAAAGAACTTTGAAGGATTGGCTGGGGTTGTTGAGAAAATCAACAACGAAAGAATAAGCTTGTTGTGGACTTATGGAAAACATCTCAAACTTATGAGGTGATCACCGACCACAAACGGAAATGATTGTATAGCTTAGAAGAATGAAGAAATGCAAAACTCCAGTTCCGAATAAAATGAAGAATTATTTGCGCTTCGAGACGCGAGAAGAAAAGATACTTGAACTCCTCCAACAAGAATCTTGATGAACACGTGAAGAATGAATTAAATCATGAAGAACCACCATGAAGAACTCCGGTGACAAAAGGATGATGTGATAAAATAAAGGAATAAAGAATAAGATTAAATCTTGCGGTGATTTAGATGGAGCTTTGCGACGAAATGGCCGAGGAAAATTTGAACTCCGGAAAAGAAAAATGAATCACATGGAATCAAGAATTTATTCCTCACAAACAAACTCCGAAGGAAGGGATTTCTCACTTGGATGAAATAAGAATAAGATTTATTGTATGTTTATCCTTCATCAAATTAATTTGATGACAATCAATGGAGTTTGCATACTACTTATTCTTCTTGAAAAGGATTGAGAAGGGATAGCACAAAACTTGAGAAAGTCTTCATGAACCACCGATAGGATTGAAAGAAGGAATGGATTAATATGATAACAAAGGTAAAAGAATCTGAATGAACCACCGTAAGAATTCGAAAATGACTGATGAAAGAGATTGAATCACCAGGAAGAATTAGAAGAACCAATATGCTCGAGGGGATTTAGATGCAAAAGAACAAAGAGATCATGAGCTGATTAAAGAACACTTGAACGAAGCACCGGGATAAATAGAGAACGATAACTGGAATGATGGCCTCCGGTGAAAGAAATGGAAAAACAACTCCTGAAATGCTCCGGATGGGTAAGCAAAGGAATATCTGACAAATGGAATAATTTGAGACTGATAACATGAAGCTAGAACCGTGAATCTTCGAGAGAACAGGCAGAATTTAGGGGAAAACTCTTCTGTGATCTTCAAATGACGATGAGAAACACAAACAAAATTACTGAGATACTCTGGGAGAATGAAAAGCGAAGAGGTTGAGCCAACAATGAAATGATTTGAAATCGATCTTGGAAAGGCATCTGACTGATGAAATTCATTCTTACGTCAGACTTGAAAAGAATTTGAGAATAACCCCGAGAGAATTAGAAGAGTCAGGTAAGATCCTGGGAAAAGACCTGTGGGTTAGGGCCCACTAAAGAGAAAAAAACACCGTTGGAAATGGATGTTGAATAGATAGATGATGCACTGGAACAATTGAAATATTTGAATGAGGTGACAACCTCAAATTAATTGGAACACTGACGAATCTCCTGAGATGTCTTGAGCACTCTGGAAGGATAGACTGGCGAGAGGCGAACGAGCAGGGAAAACACTTGATCCAAGGAAAAGAATGTGATCAACTCGAACAACTTGAATTGAGTCCACCGGAGAAGAAAAGGGATGAAGAATGTCCACCGAGACGAGAATTCACCGGTTGAAATAATTGAGGGAAGACT
>NC_057801.1:848883723-848890568 GCF_018294505.1 Triticum aestivum | reverse complement strand
GGGTGGGAAAAGAAAACAACTGGGGATTGAACTTGGCAAAGATGAAGAGGCTCGAGTCAACTTGACGAGAAATGCACCGCATGAAAAGAGCTGAGAACCCACGATCGGAAACCAACTGCGTGATCCTAAAAAAAATTTGAAGGGGAAGAGGAGTAATTCAAAACACCTATGTCAAGATTCCTTACCAGAGCGACAAAGGGGCATAGGAGTAAAAAGAATTCCTACTCTCCGATATAACTAGACTCAGAAAACAGTTTTTATTCTAGACTCAACAAGGGCCAAACTACACGATCAATCAAGGGGGGCTCCTAGGGTCGGTCGAGGCTCTGATACCAACTTGTTACGCCCAATATGCGACCCTATCCAAAAGGAACTCGAAGGTCCCACCAAGGATAGACCTGCATATTGAAACGCTTTTGCAAGGTGGATATCATTACATCAACATTACATAATAGATGGGGATACATACATAAGGCATACAATGCCACATGAATACAACATCACAATACATCACAATACATACATAGAGCATCATCCAGCTACGGATGAAACACAAACAGAAAGTCAAACGACATCCACCCTGCTAGCCCAGGCTGCCGACCTGGAACCTATCCCCTGATCGAAGAAGAAGTAGAAGAAGAACTCAACGCAAGCAAGCATCGCTCTCGCGTCATGATCATCGCACAACATGTACCTGCAACTGTTGTTGTAGTAATCTGTGAGCCACGAGGACTCAGCAATCCCATTACCATGGGTATCAAGACTAGCCAAGCTTAAAGGGAAAGGAAGGGGTAAAGTGGTGAGGTTGCAGCAGCGACTAAGCATGATATGGTGGCTAACATACACAAATAAGAGCGAGAAGAGAGCAAAAGGAACGGTCGTGAAGCTAGCAATGATCAAGAAGTGATCCTGAACTCCTGTTACGTCAAACATAACCCAAAGACCGTGTTCACTTCCCGGACTCCGCCGAAAAGAGACCATCACGGCTACACACACGGTTGATGCGTTTTAATTCGGATCTGGTGTCAAGTTATCTACAACCGGACATTAACAAATTCCCATCTGCCTATAACCGCAGGCACGGCTTTTGAAAGATTATACCCTGCAGGGGTGTCCCAACTTAGCCCATGACAAGCTCTCGCGATCAACGAAGGATATACCTTCTCCCAGGAAGACCCGATCAGACTCGGAATCCCGGTTTACAAGACATTTCGACAATGGTTAAACAAGACCAGCAAAGCCGCCCGATGCGCCAACAATCCCGATAGGAGCTGCACATATCTCGTTCTCAGGGCAACGCCGGATAAGTCAAGCTACGAGGGGGGCTAAAATAAAGATGACCCTCGGGTTGGCCGACCCAAGGGAAAGGGATAGGTGGTGGTGAGGCAAATGGTAAAATGAAGGTTGGGCCTTGGTGGAGGAGTTTTATTCAAAGAAAACTGTCAAGGGGGTCCCATAAATCACCCGACCGCGTAAGGAACGCAAAATCCGGGAACATAACACCGGTATGATGGAAACTAGGGCGGCAAGAGTGGAACAAAACACCAGGCATAAGGCCGAGTCTTCCACCCTTTACCAAGTATATAGATGCATTAATAATATAAGAGATATTATGATATCCCAACCAAAATCCTGTCCACCATGGAGCAATCTTCAACTTCACCTACAACTAACAACGCTATAAGAGCGGCTGAGCAAAAGCGGTAACACAGCCAAGCAACGGTTTGCTAGGAAGGGTGTCAAAGGTTAGAGGTTCATGGCAATTTGGGATGGCTTGATAAACAGGTGATAGGTAGCGCAGCAAAGCGATAGAACGAAGCAACTAGCATAGCAATGATAGTAGTGAGATCCAGGGTAGCGGTCATCTTGCCTGAAATCCCGCAAGGAAGAAGAACGAGTCCATGAAGAAGATGACCGGATGAAGCCGAACCAAGCGTAGATGAACGAATCCTCACGATCGCAACGAAACGGGAACTATCGAGAAGAAGCACACAACATAGTAAACACACCACACATGAACAAGGCATGATGCACATAATGCAAGACAAGACTACATGAAGCTACTCATGGCAAGAGATGATGCAAACAAGAGCAACACACTAAGGCAAGTTTAAATGAGGCCGGGAACATCATATAACAATTCCGGTAAGACCTCATATGCATATTTCGAAATTGGTCCAGATCTGAACAAACATTAAGTTGAAGTGGTTAAACAGCAAGTTAAAGAGCACCACGGTGATCTACACGAGATTCTAGTCAAGTTACATATAAAGTTCATTTAGTTCGGAGCTACGGCCTAGAAGATATGAGCAAAACAAGTTAAACATGGCATTGATGCAAAATGCACCCAAACATCAAGCAAACACCTCAAAACAAGGATGCAACATGATAATATGGAACTACATGCAATTCTAAGCAAGTTTCATATAGAGGACACTTAAAATGGAGCAACGGTTCAACACATACACTCTATACAAGTCATAATAACAATCTGCCCAAAACAGCAACTAGGCATATTGCAAGCATCAAAACAATAAGCTACAACATCTCAACATGAAAACAAAAAGCATGGGCATGATGTACAGGTAAAGCATTACAAAACATGAACACTGAGCTATCTCCAGAAATCACTAGAACATGCTCAAACACACATGGTAAGATTGCAAGTAATAACAATTCAGACTTTGCAGAAAATTACATCAGGTTGCAATGTTTAGAGCTATCAAACAACATGTTACAGGAACTTATCATGGCAAACAAAGACATGGCATGAACCTACTAATTGCATAGATCAAAAGTCCCTTGCTGACCATAAGCCAAAAAAGGATCAGAAAATATGATGGCACCCACGTAAACATGGCAAGTTATAATACAGATTCATACATGGCAGAAACAGAATTATGAAGGCATGTAAATGAGCTTGTGCAACTCACTACAGAGCAAAACATGACATGGCAAGGCAACCAACAGTAAGAAGACATGTTTATGAAGCTAAGCATGGCAATAGCAAGTTCATAGGGTGCATGGAACACTAGCAACAAACATGGCAACAGCTGAACTTAATGTTAACAGGCTGACAGCAACATTATCAAGCAACTTTGGAGCAAGATTACAACAATCTACAGCAAGCTATAAATGCAACCAGGGGCATGGATGGATAGAGCAAGACATGTAGAACAAAACATGTTTAATGATCATCTCCAGATTATGCATAGAATGACTAGTAGCAACATGTTTATATAGCATCACGAAATAACAGATTCAACATAGCAAAACAGCAACAGCAAGTACACTACTTAACAAGCTCGAATCACTCACCACAAGTCATTGCATGACAAGATAAGCATAGCATCAGCAAGAAGACATGTTTATGTAAAAAACCAAGGCAAGAACAAGTTCATAGCATGCAAGGATCAACTACAACAACCTTGGCAAAATTGAATAACATGTAAACAATCTGCCAGGAAACATATTGAAGCAAAAGTAGAGCACGAAAATGACATGCTAGACTACTCCATAATTGCAACCAAGGGCAGTGATGGATAGAGCATAACCATATGTTCAAAACATTCTTACTGAAGTAGTTCAAAATATGCATGGATCTCTCTGTAGCATCATGTTTACATGGCATCAAAATAACAGCAGAACAGGGACTAAAATCAGTACCATCATGAAGCCTAGTTTACATGCTTTTGCTAGTCACCACATTGATCACAAAAATACATGGTAATCACCTCTGTAAAGAAGACATAGCATAGATCAAAACACATGTAGACATCAATCTTATAGGATGCACAAATCAATCATGGCAAAAATGACAAAAGAGCTTGTTCTGTTAACAGACAGCAGAAAACATCATGAAGCACTCTTACAACGATGATTCAGGCATCAAGATGACCTCAAATGAACATGATGCAATGGAATGAAATGAAGTACTCGTTGAGGCAAACAATTTGACATATTACATGCACAAAATGGAGCTACGGATGCAGAGATACGATGCAATGAACAGGAGCTAAAAATATGCAAATTACATGACAGCATAATTCACAGCGAGCGTCGGATAGTTAAAACGTGCGCGGGCGGGTTTTAACAGGGGCTCACCCATTGGGCCTGGCCTAGCTGAGGAGAGGGAGGCCGGTGGGGGAGTCGGGCTGAACCGGGCTGGGCCTTGCTGGACTGCGGCTTGTGGGCCCACGTGGCCCATGCGGGCTAGCAGGCGCGCCGGGAGGCGAGGACGAGCGGCGGCGGTGCCGGTCGGCAGGGCACCACGAGGAGGCCGGGGCAGGATAGCGTGGGGCGGATCCGGCCGCCTGGCCACCGGATCTGGCCGGAACGAGGCCGGACGGCGGCGAGGGCGCCGGAGGTCGAGGCGGCGGAGCTCCTGGCGGAGGTGGTCGTCGGCGGCTACGTGGGGCGCGGGCCCAGACGGCGGAGGCGCATGGTGGCGCGGTGGCGGACGGAGGCGCGGTCGGGGGCGACTGGCGGCGGGGCAGAGCCGGCGAGCTCCGGCGACTCGCCGGCCGGAGGCGGGGCGCGGCGACTCCGGTCACCGGCGGGAGGAGCCGTGGCGGCGAGTGGGCAGGCGCTGGGGCCCGGAGGCAGAGGCGCGCGGGACGGGCCCCGCGGGCTGCGGTGGCGGATGCCTCGGGCCCGGGCGGGTCCGAGATGGGCCTCGAGGGCCGCGGCGAAGTGGGAGAGGAGCAAGGGCGACGTGGCGCTCTCCCGTTGGCCGGGAGCGGCCGCTGGGTGAGGTGGCACGACCTGATTGGTCCGAGTGATGTGGAGGCGCGGTGGACGTGTCCGGCCGCCGGGCGGACATGTCCGGCGGTGCGAGGAGGGATAGGGCTAGGGTTGGACTGCGAAAATTCAGGGACGGGCACATATTTATAGGTAGAGGGAGCTAGGAGAGTCCAAATGAGGAGCGGTTTTCGGCCACGCGATCGTGATCGAGCGACTGAGAGCATGGAGGGGAGTTAGATGGGTTTTGGCCAGTTTGGAAGGGTGTTGGGCTGCAAAGAGAAAGGGGGGTTTTGGGCTACGCGGTTAATCGTTGGAGTATCAAACAACCACCAAATGGCACGAAATTTGACAGGCGGTCTACCGGTGGTATACCAACGCCGCTTGGCAAGACTCGGTCCATTCCGAGAACGTTTAACACCCGCTCACAATGAGAGACAAAAGGGGGACGCCGGAGGGCATATGAGTGCTGGATTGAAAAACAGACAACGGGGAAAATGCTCGGATGCATGAGACGAACACGAATGCAATGCAATGCACATGATGACATGATAAAATGCAACACGCAAGAAAATGACATGACAACAATGACGAATAACTAGCAGACAACTGGCGCATCGAATCCAGGGCGTTACAGTGTAGCTGGTGCCACGACGATCGAGGTATGTGCGACAGGTTCGTTCGGCTGGACGAAGATCGACACATCAGCATTAAGCTCGAGGAGACCTTCGATTGTGAAACGGTACGCAACAACGACAAGTGTTTTTTTCGTAATTAAGCATGACTTCAACTATTTCAACGTCTAATTTTTATATTTTACAATTCGACTAGCTTATCCCATGCCATGCAAGACGCTATGTCTTGGAGAGGATGGGTTTTGAAGACCATGAAAATTTCGAAACAAAGAAAATACACCTAAGGACCCATCATGATATGGATTTTGAAGTAAATCTGTGCAATGCTCAGAGCGTAACCCATTTTGGTTGCCAAAATTGGGAAGCACTTTGCAAAATGTATGGTTTTTATGAGGGTATGATTGTCACCATGGATCTTGGTGATCCTGACATCGAGCAAGACAATATGGACATTTGGGTCCTTGTTGATATGCTTCTGATTGTACCGCTATGTGAGTTTCTCATACATAGTTATTAACTAATTTATAGTGTTTATTTCAAAATAGTTGATAGCTTATTTACATTGACATCTTATTTTGATTCTTCAAAGACTGTGCGAAAGATGGTAGATAAAACCCACTACACCGATGGCACCGAGTTAACGTATAAGGAGAAAAATCATCTGTTCGCATTTTGTACTCTTCTTGAGAATTACAATAACTGTTATTGAACTCCTCCAAATTATGGTGAATATGTGCCACTAGTGCATGTGTTGAATCACGGTAACTTCTCTGGAGATACCCTGGTAAGATTTTTTACTATTACGACATCTGTGCATCTTTTGCATACTTCTAAAACTAGTACATCATTGCTAACTACGAAGTTATTATTATGTTTTTCAGCAGAAACTCCCGATGGATTGTGTGCCTCATCTGATGTCTCTGCATGGTCGCCTCTCAGTTCTGAACATACTGCCAGGTAAATCTACGGAGCTCACCTGTGCATATCGGATTTCTAAAACCCGTGAAGACATGTTCATCAAAGAATGGAAGAAATGTATGGACATTCGCAAGGAAATTCTTGGAAGTAACATTCAGCGAAAGGCAAGAATTGGAGACAGACTAATCTCCATTCTCCATAATGGAGAGTCAGGGACTATCTTGTTTTTTGCTATTTTTCCTTAGAAAATGTAGTAGGTCTTAATCGAATGTAATAGGTCCTATGAGGTACAATACGTTTATTATGTGGTAATGTGTTAGAGTTGATAATGATGATCTTGAGGAGGTGTTATGTGATGTCAATGATGAAAACGATGATCTTGAGGAGGTGTTATACGACAATGATGTATTATGATGATAAGTTGTTAATGATATGATGATGATGATGATATTATTATATTATTGGGTGAAAGAACCGCGGATTAGTTTCAAGTGGATGGACATCCACTTGAAACTAATCCGCGGTTCTTTCCCCCCGTGATGTAATAACTCA
>NC_057801.1:848881520-848883308 GCF_018294505.1 Triticum aestivum | reverse complement strand
TATGATGTAAAAACAATCTCTAAATTCCTGTTGTATGAAAACTTGTGTAAAGGTGTATGAATACAACATGAAATAAAAAAGAAACAAAATACTAAATAATAGTAGTAGCGCGGGAAAGGAGAAGCGCTGCTACTAATTACCAGTAGCGCGGTTGTGAAGAAGCGCTACTACTAAGTCAATTTATCAATAGCGTGGGTCCAGGCACGCTATTGCTAAGCATTAGCTGTAGCGCCTTATCAGTAGCGCTCCTGCCCGCGCTACTGATAGGCCTAAAACCCGCGCTGCTGCTAGGCTTTTCCCTAGTAGTGGTGCTGAGTCCCAAATCGCTCGCATATTATTACAACGACAGGTGATGTTACAACTAAAGTGATACATTGACGTGAGAGTGATGCATGATTTCTATTTGGGGTGCTTTTCTTCTTGGATAATCATAGGATGGGTTCACGGTTGGCAGGCTAGGATTAGCAAGGTGGGTATCATTTTATTTCATTTGGTTTTAATCTGTAGTTGAATCCTGTCTTTTGGATAATGATTGTATGTATTGATGTATTAAGATATTCATGTTCTAGCTTGTGGCCAGTGTATTCCAACTATATATTCTATTATGTTCCATTCAGTTGATGTATTTTGTAATCATGTCTACCTTGATATGTGACTCAACATGCGTTCCTATCCTTATTAAGATTTCATCTCTTAATCTGGTTTGGGGCGCATGTTGGGCCTTCCAGCCTTGCGGTTGTATTATTACTCCTCCCCCATGACCATCATGTATTTTATTTTATCCTTTTTCAAATGACCATCATGCACTGGTTGCTATAGGGTGGAGCATTTCATCAAAGGGAAACACTTCTCTTCATATGTCTGATGGAAGGAAATCACCAGACCGATCGCATGAAATTGATTCATGCTCGATGATACGGTTGCGATTGCATAGCAAAATCCGCTCCTATTTTTCACATAGCCTGACAGCCAGCTCCCCATAATCCCTTGTCCCATCACATCTCCGTCGCATTAATCGCCACCCCCGTTCTTCGCTCGTTCCTCCATCCCTCCTCCCCGCCGACCTCACCATCAAGCGCACCCAGGTTGGATCCCTCCCTGCCCACTTCTTGATGTGCCTCCAATTCCCCGTGCAAGTCGTTCTCCACTACTTCGTCGATGTATCCCCATCATTCTCTATATCCATCTCCCACAAATCTTTCCTAGATAGGCTCCTCCACCCCCTCAGTTTGTTGCATAGGCCTTCAACAACGTTGCACCAGGAGACTAGTAGGCCCATCGGCGGCGGGGTCTGTGTTGATTTGTGTTATTCAAGTGCAATTGCGTTAATCTAATTATATACAACTAGGTTAGATTAATTTTTTGTGGATAATAAGTTTTGGGTGCTCGGAATATATCTCACACCCTATGTCACTACTAGGGAAAAGCCTATACACAGAAACTTACCAGCAGCGCTGCTCAAAATACAACGCTACTGCTACTTAGCAGTAGCGCGTGATAGCAAAACGCGCTACTGAAAGGAAAATAGCAGTAACGCGTCCTCTGCAAAACACGCTACTGCTCTAATTGCCATGACCTCGCCCCCCGCTAGTTTTAGCAGCAGCGCCCTATAATGAACCGCGCTACTGGTATTGAGATTAGCTGTAGCGCGTTTCGGCAAACGTGCTACAACTATCCCTACCTTATCCCCACGCGCACGACCGACCCTCTCTCTCACTCTCACTCACACTCTCACTCTCGCCCGCGTGCCGATAACCGTCGTCGTGCGTCGTCGCCGCCGCCGCCTTC
>NC_057801.1:848877775-848880438 GCF_018294505.1 Triticum aestivum | reverse complement strand
ATGGTAGATAAAACCCACTACATCGATGGCACCGAATTAACGTATAAGGAGAAAAATCATCTGATCGCATTTTGTACTCTTCTTGAGAATTACAATAACTATTATCGAACTCCTCCAAATTATGGTGAATACGTGCCACTAGTGCATGTGTTGAACCACGGTAACTTCTCTGGAGATACTCTGGTAAGATTTTTTACTATTAAGACATCCGTGCATCTTTTGCATACTTCTAAAACTAGTACATCATTGCTAACTACGAAGTTATTATTATGTTTTTCAACAGAAACTCCCGATGGATTGTGTGCCTCATCTGATGTCTCTGAAATGGTCGCCTCTCAGTTCTGAACATACTGCCAGGTAAATCTAGGGAGCTCACCTGTGCATATCGGATTTCTAAAACTGGTGAACACATGATCATCAAAGAATGGAAGAAATGTATGGACATTCGCAAGGAGGTTCTTGGAAGTAACATTCAGCAAAAGGCAAGAATTGGAGACAGGCTAATCTCCATTCTCCATAATGGAGAGTCAGGGGCTATCTTGTTTTTTGCTATTTTACCTTAAAAAATGTAGTAGGTCTTAATCGAATGTAGTAGGTCCTATGAGGTACAATATGTTTATTATGTGGTGATGTGTTAGAGTTGATAATAAGGAGTACTTGTGATTACGACTAGTGACCAATTTGCTATGTGATGTCATTGATGAAAACGATGATCTTGAGGAGGTGTTATATGACAATGATGTATTATGATGATAAGTTGTTAATGATATGATGATGATGATGATATTATTATATCATTGGGTGAAAGAACGACGGATTAGTTTCAAGTGGATGGACATCCACTTCAAACTAGTCCACGGTTCTTTCACCCCGTGATGTAATAACTCATTATGATGTAAAAACAATCTCTAAATTCCTGTTGTATGAACACTTGTGTAAAGGTGTATGAATACAACATGAAATAAAAAAGAAATAAAATACTAAATAATAGTAGTAGCGCGGGAAAGGGGAAACGTTACTACTAGTTACCAGTAGCGCGGTTCTGAAGAACCGCTACTACTAAGTCAATTTAGCAGTAGCGTGCATACAGGCGCGCTATTGCTAAGGTTTAGCTGTAGCGCCTTATCAGTAGTGCTCCTTCCCGCGCTACTGATAGGCCTAAAACCCGCGCTGCTGCTAGGCTTTTCCCTAGTAGTGTGTCGTGATATCAAAGAATTATTGGTACAAAGCATTCATGCTTCCTTGGTACTTCCTATGTTAATATGCTCCTTCCACCATTCCTATGTACGAATAGAATATCAATCAATTCTTTTCCATGCCTAGGAGCTTCATATGTACAGATGCTTCAAGATATTTCATTCTAGTTGTCATGCATATATATTCGACAGATTACTTAGCCTTTTTTCATTCAGAGCATTGTTTCAGAACATCCATGTGCTTTCAGTTCTCCTGTAAAAAACATTGATTAGCATCCATTCTACCTAGTCACTTCTTCCATGCTTTTCATGTACAGATAGAATTACAATCATGCTTCATGATTTATATATTTGTTGGTGTGTAGAGATTCTTATTTTACTTATTTGAACAAATATCCTTCATTATATTTCTCGTCACTTGTGTGATTGCTCTTACTTGCTAGTAATGCATATACCAAATTGTTCATGCATGCTTGCATATTAATTTTTGATTCCACGTCTGTCCTGCCGCCATCGTCATTGCCGATTATAGCACTATATATGCTTTCATGCTTATCAAAATTAAGATTACATGACTTCAAAGCCATTTTCTAGTATATTTGATTGCATGCTTCCATCCTAATTAATTATTGCTTCAAAATACCAAATTGTTGCATTGTTTTTAAGTTGTTCTTCCACACTAGTTCACTACCAAACATACCTTGTTTATAAGTTTCCAATCATAATTTTTTTGCTTCGGTTGTAATGATGTTTTGCTTCAAGAAATTCCCGGGTGATTTGGACAGTATTTGAAGCACCATCTTGTCGGAAGCAAAATTTATTGATGCTTGAAGCACCACCGCATGAATTAGTGACTTGCTGACAAAAGCAGACCGATGTGTTGCTCCTGCACCAAGATAATGTGTGCCTGGATCAGGACCTCCACCAAATTCAAGGACTTCATGGCCGCATTATCACACCCCCGCACAATAAGAAGTATGAGGCTCGGAGGACAAATTACCAGTTTGTTTGATCATGTATTCAATTTAAATTGTTTGTCCCTGGAACTATGGAAGCATTTTTTTGTCAAGTATGTGCTTCCTTGTTTCTTAATATTTTTTCTACATATAGATAGCTTAAGCCATGCTTGTTTCTCCAAAACACCAACAAGGTTACGTTGATGCCTAGAGGGAGCTTGTGTCATGTGGAATGCCTATCCAGGACCAGTCCATCCAGCAGGCAATGAGATGTCAGCTGAGCGAAATTAGAAATAATATCATTGTACTAGTGTTTCATTTTTTGTTAAACAAGAGATTTGTACATTATTGTTCATACTGAGTGGATTTATTTCACTTCTTCATTTTTTTGTTTTGCTTCCATACCGCCTTCATTTTATTATAATATGCCATTTCACGAGAAAATTATGCTTCTCACCTGAAAAATGGTGCTTCTAAAGCACTTACTATTGTATTCATCGAACAAAAAAAA
>NC_057801.1:848877021-848877765 GCF_018294505.1 Triticum aestivum | reverse complement strand
TGCACCAGGAGACTAGTAGGCCCATCGGCGGCGGGGTCTGTGTTGATTTGTGTTATTCAAGTGCAATTGCGTTAATCTAATTATATACAACTAGGTTAGATTAATTTTTTGTGGATAATAAGTTTTGGGTGCTCGGAATATATCTCACACCCTATGTCACTACTAGGGAAAAGCCTATACACAGAAACTTACCAGCAGCGCTGCTCAAAATACAACGCTACTGCTACTTAGCAGTAGCGCGTGATAGCAAAACGCGCTACTGAAAGGAAAATAGCAGTAACGCGTCCTCTGCAAAACACGCTACTGCTCTAATTGCCATGACCTCGCCCCCCGCTAGTTTTAGCAGCAGCGCCCTATAATGAACCGCGCTACTGGTATTGAGATTAGCTGTAGCGCGTTTCGGCAAACGTGCTACAACTATCCCTACCTTATCCCCACGCGCACGACCGACCCTCTCTCTCACTCTCACTCACACTCTCACTCTCGCCCGCGTGCCGATAACCGTCGTCGTGCGTCGTCGCCGCCGCCGCCTTCATCCGTCCGCCGCCGAGGTACTCCCCTCCTTCCGTCCCTCCTCCCTCCTCCTCGCACATCCTCCCTCCGCCTACGGCCGCCCCTCGCTCCTCCGCCGTCGCCCTCCTTCCTCCGCCTGCAGTCGCCCCTCCTCCCTCCGCTGCCGGCGGCCCTCCTCCCACCGCCCTCGACCTCACCGCCGCCACCCGAGCCCGCCCAGCACCGCCGCCT
>NC_057801.1:848875475-848876918 GCF_018294505.1 Triticum aestivum | reverse complement strand
GTAGTAGATGTTAATTTAGGGTTCATAGCTAGTACTAGATTTTGCTTAGTTAGTACTAGATTTTTAGTACTGGTAGGTGTTAATTTAGGGTTCACATTCGTACTAGATTTTTAGTAGTAGATGTTAATTACTAGTAGTGATGGTACTAGCTAACCAGGGCAGTATGATTAATAGTACTTGTAGTAGAACTACTTTAGTTGTAATTGAACTAGTTTACTAAGTAAATTAATAAACTAGTTGAACTAGTTGAATTAATAGAACTAATGTATTTTTAGTAAGATAATTAATATAACTAGTTGAACTACTTAATTTTTAGAAAGAACTAGTTTTTTTCTATTTATAGTAAGTTTATATTTAGTAAGAACTAGTTGAATTAATAAAACTAGTTGAACATGTCATATTTGTTGTTATTTTTTTAGTTTAAGCAATTATTCAGGAAGTATTAGTGATAACTTATACGGTTTCAGGTGACCACCGTCGTCCCCGTCACCGACCCCCTCCGACATCCCCGCCGTCGTCCCAGTCACCGACCCCCTCCGACATCGAGGTGAGACCAGCCAAATATCCTTGTATATCTTGTGTTGTTGCTCAAATAGGATATGTGGTTGCCCAAGTGGCCGTTCATGTTCAGTTTACATCTCTGAGTGGCCTATGTTTTGCCGGAGTGTTGATTAATTTCCGTTCCGGCAAATTTTAGGCGCTCGATATGTCCTTTTTTAGCAAAGGTCATGCCGTATTTTTTCGTGAATTCTGGCATGACTTGTGCTAGAATATGTACACGTTTAATCTTTGAATTATGAACGTAGGAAATGTCGTACTCGGACGACGACAGTCTCCCGGGGGAGTGCAGCTGGTGCCATGATCATCGAGGTATGTGCGATAGGTTCGTTGAGCTGGACGAAGATCGGCGCTTCAGCATTAAGCTCGAGGAGACCTTCGATGTTGAAACGGTATGCAACAACGACAAGTGTTTTTTTCGTAATTAAGCATGACTTCAACTATTTCAACGTCTAATTTTCATATTTTACAATTCGACTAGCTTATTCCATGCCATGCAAGACGCTTTGTCTTGGAGAGGATGGGTTTTGAAGACCATGAAAATTTTGAAACAAAGAAAATACACCTAAGGACCCATCATGATATGGATTTTGAAGTAAATCTGTGCAATGCTCAGAGCGTAACGCATTTTGGTTGCCAAAATTGGGAAGCACTTTGCAAAATGTATGGTTTTTATGAGGGTATGATTGTCACCATGGATCTTGGTGATCCTGACATCGAGCAAGACAATATGGACATTTGGGTCCTTGTTGATACGCTTTCGATTGTACCGCTATGTGAGTTTCTCAAACATAGTTATTAACTAATTTATATTGCTTATTTCAAAATAGTTGATAGCTTATTTCCATTGACAGCTTATTTTGATTCTTCAAAGACTGTGCGGAA
>NC_057801.1:848865764-848872332 GCF_018294505.1 Triticum aestivum | reverse complement strand
ACCGCTAATGGGTCTACAGAATTAAGAGAAAACCAGATGGTAAAATTGATCGTTTCAAAGCAAGATTAGTAGCCAAAGATTTTCAACAACGTTATGACATTGACTATGAGGATACATTTAGTCCTGTTGTCAATGTTGCATCTATTTTTCTTGTGCTCTCCATTACTGTTTCCAGGGGGTTGAGTCTCAGTCAGCTAGACGTGTAGAATGTGTTGCTTCATGGTGTTCTTGAAGAGGAGGTGTCTTGAAACAACCTCATGGGTTTGATGATAAAAATGTGGCTTTCCATGTCTGCAAGCTTGACAAGACCTTGTATGGGCTCAAGCAAGCGCCTAGAGGGTGGTACTCTCGGTTGTGTATGAAACTACACCCACTTCGGTTTGTTCCATCAATATATGACAATTCTCTGTTTATTTACATCAAGTTCCAGACTACTATCCTTGTTCTCATCCAGTGAAGAAGTAACAACATTATTAAAAGATCTTAGGTCAGAATTTGCCGTCAAAGATTTGGAGATTTGCATTATTTCTTAGACATTGAAGTAAAGAAAACTAAATATTGCATTCAATTATCAGAAGGAAAATATGTGACTGATCTATTGAGCAAACTTGGCAAGCATGGCTGCAAACCTTCTCCAACCTCTCTATCTAGTTTTGAACCACTATCCTTGACAGAAGGAGAACCTCTGAATCAGGAAGATAGTACTAGTTACACGAGTGTAGTTGCAACACTTCAATATATAACTCTTACTCGACCTGACATTTCCTTTGCAGTACATAAATTTGCCATTTTTTGCATGCACCCACTACAACTCACTAGAGTACTAGAGAACATCAAAGCGCATTTTGAGGTATGTGAATAATACGGTGAGTATTGGTCTAGCAATAACCAAATTCTCCTCTACTTGCATTAGGGCTTTTTCTGGTGTAGATTGGGCTGGTTGCTTGGATGATAGACGTCAAGTGGGGGATTTGCTATCTTCTATGGACCTAATTTAATTTTATGGTGTGCAAAGAAACAAGCTATTGTTTTCAGGTCTAGCAATCAAGCGGAGTATAAAGCATTAGCTAATGCTACAGCTGAGATCATTTGGGTGTAGGCTTTGTTCAGTGAGCTTGGAGTGTCACAAGTTCAACCTCTGATTCTTTGGTGTGATAACCTTGGTGCAACTTACTCGTCGACTAATCTTGTTTTTCATGCCACAACCAAATACATAGAGAAAGATTTTTCACTTTGTCATAGAAAAGGTTGCAAACAATAAGCTAGAAATCAGATTTATTCCCCTCAAAGAGTCATAGAAAAAGCTTGTCGCTCAAATGAATGTATATAGCATCAAATTAGCGCTAGATACATTCATTTGAGAGACAAGGTTGGAAGATGTTTTTTCGGACGTAGGGAGTACCGCAGTAAGCCAGCAAGTGAGCGAGAGAGAGAGAGAGAGCTAGCAAGGGTTAGCCACAAGAGGGAGCACATCACACGTGCCCGGCAAGAAGATGGCACACTTCCAGGTTGACGATATTACTGCCACACGTTCCTCGATTACCGCTCTTTTTTTTAGAGCTGGTCCAACGCAGTTAGTATCCCGGTATATACACAGTTCGGACCCTCCAATCAAAAGTTTGCTATAATTATTAAGGGTCTGACTATGCCTCATCTAGATGTGAGATAATATCTCACATCTAAGTATGACATCAGCATTATTTATGATCCCGTTTATTTGTTTTTTGGAAAATCTAAATTGTAGCATGTGGACAGTGCGGCGGCTCACGCAGACCTGCAAGCGTTCCATCACGTGTGGTGAATTTCTCTCTTTCTCTCTCTCTCTTATATGCGATCAAAGTTGTGCCCGGCTCCGGCGATGGAGGGGCGATGACGGCGGCGCGCCTTCGGCTCGCTTCGGTGCTTGTAGTCGTCGCTAGGTGGTCTATGAATCTGTATGTATTTTTTATTTCTGGTATTCGTTGTATGATGGAAGAATCCAGAAGTTGCTGGAGCCGGGTGGTCTATGAATCTGCATGATGGAAGATAAATAGATTGGAAGTTTTTCCGAAAAAAAGAAGGAAAGAAAACTCGGACCAGCGATCACTGCCGGACCAGCATTAGAATCTCTATTCACACCTGCTACACTGCGCTGAGCAAGCAATTCTTGAGAAAAGAGTGATGCGCAGTGCTACGGTTCGAGTTACAGTACGTGATGTGTTAGTGTGCAGACGTTTGTTTTAAACAGGGCACACGACACATTAAAGCTTTTCTAATCTAGGAATTACAACAAAGGTTTGAACCAGGTAACAAATACTTGGACCTGTGAGACGAAGCAGTTTAATAATATATTTTAAAGAAGAATATTTTAACAACTTCCAGATTTTTTCTGAAAACGTGAAAATGCGAAAAAAAATTCAAAAAATTGAACATTTTTGTAATTTGCAAACAATTTTTGGAAATGTGAACACTGTTATAGACATTTGAACTTGTTTCAAAAGACACAAACATTTTAGTAACTTGTGAACAATTTTTGAAAAACACGAACACATTTTGAAAGTTTCATTGTTTTTGATAAACATGAATAATTTTGGGAAAATGAACAAAATTATAAATTTTGGAACATTTTTTGAAACTTGCGACTTGACAACAAAAGAATTAGAAATAACAAAAAGGAGAATAAAATGAAAAAGGAGATGATTTTGGAAAATAGAAAACTTAAAAGGATAGGGAAACTAGTGAAATAAAGACAAAAAAAGAAAATAAAAAAACAAGAAGGAAAAAAAGTATCCTCGCTACTTGGGCCCACTCATTTGTGGTTTGCTCGCTATCAAGGGTGGCTTGACCCTGGTACACAAAAAGGTTGGCCCCAGTTGTGAGTCGAGGGTGGACATGCAATTGTGACTAAATTTTTTGAGCCCAAGTTGCGAGTCGATAGTGGACTTGCAACTCGGGCAAAAAAGGTTGGACCCAGTTGCGAGCCGAGCATGGACTTGCAACTTGAAAAAAAAGGTTGGCCCCCAATTGCAAGTCGAGGGTGGAATTTTGGAAGATAGAATGCATTTTCAGGGTTCTTGCCCTTTACTTAATAAGTTTTGAGGCTTTGAATAATCCTCAATTCAGTTTCTTGAATTAGCATGATGCATGATGCTCACTTGTGCGACTAGTTACAAACAAATTCTAGGGTTGTGACAATTGCCTTGTTAGTGTGCATGAAGTATTATTGTTTTTATGTCAATATTAAACTTTTGTTTTTAATCTTATGAATCTAAACATTCATGCCACAATAAAGAAAGTTACATGGCTAAATATGTTAGGTAGCATTCCACATCAAAAATTCTGTTTTTATCATTACATACTCGAGTACGGGCGGGAATTAAGCTTGGGGATGCTTCATACGTCTCCAACGTATCTATAATTTTTTATTGTTCCATGCTATTATATTATCTATTTTGGATGTTTTATATGCATCAATATGCTATTGTATATTATTTTTGGTACTAACCTATTAACCTACAGCCCAGTGCCAGTTTCAGTTTTTTCCTTGTTTTTGAGCTTCGCAGAAAAGGAATACCAAACGGACTCCAAATGGAATAAAACCTTCGCGATGATTTTTCTTGGACCAGAAGACACCCCAAAGACTTGGAGATAAAGTCAGAAGAGCCGCGAGGTGGCGGCAAGGAGGAAGGACGCACCCAGGTGGATAAGGCACGTCACCCTGCCTTACCGCCTCCTCGGGTCTCCCCTGACCTAACCCTTGGCCCTATATATTCACATGTATTCCCAAACCACCAGAAGCATCCACGAAAACACTTTTCCACCACCGCAACCTTCTGTTCCCGTGAGATCCCATCTTGGGGCCTTTTCTGGCATCCTGCCGGAGGGGGACTCGATTACGAAGGGCTTCTACATCAACTCTATTGCCCTTCCGATGAAGCGTGAGTAGTTTACCTCAAACCTACGGGTCCATAGCTAGTAGCTAGATGGCTTCTTCTCTCTCTTTGATTCTAAATACCATGTTCTCCTCAATGTTCTTGGAGATATATCCGATGTAATCTTCTTTTGTGGTGTATTTGTTGAGATCTGATGAATTGTGGATTTATGATCATCTTATCTATGAATATTATTTGAATCTTCTCTGAATTCTTATATGCATGATTTGATATCTTTGTAATTCTCTTCGAACTTTCAGTTTAGTTTGTCCAACTAGATTGATTTTTCTTGCAATGGGAGAAGTGCTTAGCTGTGGGTTCAATCTTGCGGCGTCCTTTCCCAGTGACAATAGGGGCAGCAAGGCACGTATTGTATTGGTGCCATCGAGGATAAAAAGATGGGGTTTACATCATATTGCTTGAGTTTATTCCTCTACATCATGTCATCTTACTTAATGTGTTACTTTGTTCTTCATGAACTTAATACTCTAGATGCAGGCAGGAGTCGTTCGATGTGTGGAGTAATAGTAGTAGATGCAGGCAGGAGTCGGTCTACTTGACACGGACATAATACCTATATTCATAATCTTTGCCTCGTCATAACTTTGCACTTTTCCATCAATTGCTCGACCGTAATTTGTTAACCTAACGTATTATTTGCTATCTTGAGAGAAGCCTCTAGTGAAATCTGCCCCCGGGTCTATTTTCCATCCTATAAGTTTCTGATCTACTATTTTACAATCTTTTACTTTCCGATCTATAAACCAAAAAACACAGAAATATTTACTTTATCTTTTGTTTAATTTTATCTATCTCTATCAGATCTCACTTTTGCAATTGACCGTGAAGGGATGTACAACCCCTTTATCGCATTGGGTCCAAGTTGTTTGATAGTTTGTGCAGGTATTGGTGATTTGTGCGTCGTCTCCTATTGGATTGATACCTTGGTTCTCTAACTAAGGGAAATACTTATCTCTACTTTGTTGCATCACCCTTTCCTCTTCAAGGGAAAACCAACGCACGCTCAAGAAGTAGCATAGACGTGCATTCGTTTTCACACGGACTCACCAAGATTCAACTAATATGGACCTTAGGTGACAAAACTGAAAAAAACAATTCACAAGAAGCAAAAAAGAGAAATGATCATACATGTGAAATATTAATGTCAACACGAAAAATTGACACACGGTGGTATGAACACATACCGCGATGGAAGACATCCAGCAAATCAAAAGCAAGCCTACATCAAATATATATGTCGTTAGTATTTAGCTCAGTTTTTATTTCTAAAAAGATAACCCCCTATTAGGTTAAAACTTAAGTTTGAACTACAAATATTATATTTTGAATATAAAATACATAATATATTTAAAGTTCTCACAGTATATGTCTAATGCTAAAGATCAAATAATAAGATGATTGCTTAAAACATTTCATTCATGTTTCTACATAACTTGGTAAAGCTAAATATTACATGAATTGTGGATGTATTTGGATAAATAATTCTCAGTAAATCTTAGTATGGGGAAAAAATATGTACCTTGCCACGCACGTCTCGCAAGTTTCCACAAAAAAATTGATGTCAATTAAATCAATTTACTCTAGATCACAACCCATGTCCCAAGCTTCGCACCGTGATCCTAAAATCATGCAGTTTTTATATTTCATTAGTGGTTGTTGTCATGTGACAGAGTTGCCCGGCCTGCCCGACCTTGGTTCATTGGAACTTGTATTTTCACCCGTTGGAAAAGAAGGGCATTTGTGCCAGTTGAAGTAAAAAGTAAACACATATATAGGAATAGGAAGGTCAGTTTTGTACTAGCGTGAGTGGAATTTCCTAGCAACACAAGCACCCTAAGGAAAAGAAGAATAACCCCCCCCCCCCTCCATCAAAAAACATAAAAAGATCTTTGAAGATATCATTGTCCTTTGTATAAAATGATCCCTTTTTATAAGTATATCCATTTAATGTCATTATATTTGTCTATATCCAATGCTCCTCCTTGAAATTATCTCAGCCTTGATATCTAGGATTTAGTTGATGTGTCTCCCAATTTAAAGAGAAAAGATAAATTGGACATATCTTAGTCTAGATATAGCTCTTGTAGCTAAAACCAAGACAACTCATATATTTTTCTCACAAAAACAGATTAATGAAGGCTATTTTATTCTAGAATATGATGCAATGCAATAGAGGAGCTATATACAAATGCACATTTAATGTATATGATATAGTATAAGATATGATATATTGAGAGTATCCTATTTTTTGGAGATGTTTTAAATTATTTGTGTACATTGAATATATTTTATATGATTATTGAATGTCCTGTCATTTGAGTTACCTTTTCATGTTGTGTTCAATTACTTGAAGGTCGCCCCTCCAAGTACTCACTTGCATAAAACCTTGTGCGGCCTAGAACACCACACACTCACCCAAATTGTTGTTACAATGCGACACTACTATGGAATACCCCTTTGGTGATACGATTCACTATAAAGACATACTAAACCATCGCTTCTACTGCATACCATTGACTAAAAGGTCGATAACCCCTTAGTGGACATCATAACCATAAGATACTGTGACGTTGTGTAACATTTTCTCAAAAAGTGGAAACTGCAACAATAATGCAAACACAACACACACATGTTAC